>NC_141136.1:115993571-116145826 GCF_053477565.2 Lygodium microphyllum
GCTTGTGCTTGAGAGAGGAAGTGTGAGAGTGTGAGGGTGAGGGACCGAGGAGGAGAAGCTCTCCATCTTCTCCTCTCTTCTTCTCTTCTCTTCTCTTCTCTTGTCTTGTCTTGCTCGCGGCAATGGAGCTTGGACCTTGGAGCTTAAGGATGGAGCTTGCTTGAAGCTTGCACTTGGATCGTGGAGCTACCGGAGTGCGCGGAAGAGGAGGTAACTCGAACGGCACGGAGGTAAGCTCACTACACCCATAAGGTAGGCATTGCGCGTCGGCTATGTGAGAGGTAGCCATTAGTGCTCGGCTTGGAACTCTTGAAACAATAAGCGGTCCGAGGGTCTCGACGGTTGAGTGAAAGCTCCCACCACGCCGCCAGCTGCCACCGATTGCAGCACTGCTGCCACCTCTCCTCTACCATCACCATCATCATTATCACCTCTCTCTTCGTCATCGGCATCTCTTCCTCTAAACGACTTCTTCTCTCTCCACGTAGCTTCTACCCAGAAGCATAGAAGCTTCTTAGAAGCTTCTAGAAAGAAGGCTTCTATAAGCCTTGTTCACCCTCACCACTGTGGGTCTAGTCAAAAACCACATTCTGCAAGGGCAGTGTCCTACACAGAATTGAAAGTCTAGGGCAAAAAGGAGGTCGATACGCGGGAGAGTCAAAGAAGAGTTGTTGGACCCAAATTCTATGGCTCCCAAGAAAACGCATGGCACACTCGCAGGAGGTTCTTCCCCGAGCATACATGTGGATATCCCCACGAGCCCTCAAGCCCAGGTTTTACGATTTTAATTCCACGTAAAAGAAATGCGTTAAGCACGATAAATTTCATGGAAAGGAAGCACTTATGCATGTTTCTAATTCACCTAGCCTAGTTAAAATGCATTTGGGGAAAATTGCCTACTCGAACGATTTACTAGAATTAATGCATGACATGCAATTGGGTTATTTGCATTTCCAATGTTATGAATGTAAATTACCTATCCATCTTACGAGCTTAGTAGCATGTTGCCTTGTCGTGCATTTCAAAGTGACAAGCCTAAAACGGATATTGCCTAGCGTTAAAAGATGAAATTGTTAAGTGCATCTTTGATTGGCCTTGGAAAGAATAAGTGTATGTTGCATTTAGGCACCTAATGTTAAAACTCGGATTGAGTTTGGAAACCCTAGGACCGAACGTTGTCGGCCTAGTAGAATTAGGGTTGGGTTGGATAAGAAGATACCCTAAACCCTGCATCTTGTCCAAACCAAAATTCCTTGACCAGGAAATGTCATTCAATGGGTGAAATGATCCCATGAGTTAGATGCGACACTTGTGCAACAAGTTGCAACGTCGCATGGCCTTGTGGTTTAATCACAAGATAGATATGTCATTCCTTGGAATTAGGTTGGTAGGTTCTAGCGCAACTCCAACTTGCAAGAGGATGAGTAGACATCCTGTTACATCACCTTTCTTGGGCTGATTTGCCAAGTTAAGGGAAGTTATGTTCTGCCTAGTAAGCAAAGAATCAAACAAGTTAGAGTGATGTGGTCGCCAGGATTCACTGTCTTAACTTAAGAAACCTAAGGTGTTGGTTAATTTGGGTTGACAGGGTATGACCCTAACCCAAGGACAACAGGGTAAACAAACAAACCCTTGGGGTTCTTGCCAAGTCGCAATTGATCCCGGATTGAATGCTAGATGCATTCGGAGAGAAGGATTCACTCCTTAGCACTTGGCCAATTAAACGACCACTGGATTGATTGTGTTTGTAACAGTTTAGGAGCATTATTTGCATTGTTTGCTCAAGGAACTAAAGATGGAAAGATAATTAATGCTTCAGGTTGAAGGCCTGAAGGGAGAGGCAGCATCAGTTACCCCCGACTGTCTGCTTGACCCTAACCAAGGGGGTTGTTAGCCGCGCCGGGAACGTGGACCGAACCGGCCGTGAGAGGTCTCTCCGTTGGGTGCTACTTGGAGCAGGAGGACGCTTGGGTGCCAAGGGGGATCTGGCCGTAAATCCCTTGCCTTCCGAGCCTTGCACAAGAGGCCAATGTGACTCGGGATTGAATCTCGAGGCCCGCATACTAGTCTACGGGCGGAATCTTGGATTAGTAATCCCTCTGGATTGCTGGATAGCCTTCGGGCGGATTATGGATTGCCTTCGGGTGGATTTTGGACTATATGGATGTATTCCAAAGATAAATAAGATCAATTGATGTAAAGGAACTTGTTTGAAACTGTTTTTCTATGTCAAGTGCTAAGATTACGTGAAGGAATCAATGTCTAATTGGCTAATTAAGGAAGCTGTTTTATATGTGTCTAACTAAATGTGGTAGGTAATTAGACAACTAAAACAACCCTGAGGAAAGTGAGGTGGATGTGGCCATGGGTCCGTCCTACGGATGGGTGGTCCCGGTTGGCCCGGAACTTTTCTCAAGTGAAATGGACAGTAGGGAAATTTTTCGCGAAGGAAATGAATAGCAAGGAACGTTGACCTAGAGTCTAGGATACTAGAACCCCGATTTATGCTGTTTTAGGAGAGCAAAATGGGACTATGCCTTATGGGCAGAGAGGTCAAGCTTTGCATCCCTCTCATTTCCCATTCTCCTTGAACCAAGTGCAGCATGAATCCGCTTGGACCCTGACATTTCTGCGTAAAGTAGTTCGCCTAGGGTTCGACGCTAGTTATTCTCTAGGAACTTGACCATTAGGGAAACCCTGATTCAGGTCAGTCCTAAGTGGGGACGGTCGAAATACTTCCGCTACGTGGCAGACTCAGAAAGTCCTAGATCGCAAACCCTGTAACATTCCATGGGAGTGCCGGGCGGAGCTTTCTAGGCCCTCTTTCCGATGGGCTGCTAAGACATGTCCTACAAGCGAACAGGTGGACACGTTACACACACACACACACACACACACTCTCTCTCTCTCTCTCTCTCTCTCTCTCTCTCTCTCTCTCAATAGCATTGGAGAAGACAAGGATGAAAAAAGCTAGAACTCACAATTTGGCACACAAAAGAATGAGTTCTTTCATTCACATTTTAGTTTTTATGCATCAAGGTTAAGGCTAGGATTTCCACCAAAAGTGGGGCACCCTATCCACTTTTAAGGCTTTAAACTAGTCCTCTTTGATAATTTGTGCATATCACTTAGGGTAATTTGACCTAATCTAACTAGAGTGAATGGAACTATCCAATCTATCATCAAGAGGTATTATGATTTGCACTATTGCAAAACAAGATAATATTCATGCATCCACAATAAATGGGTAGAATAATGTGCAATTGCATGTTACGGATGGATAATGCCTTAGATCATATATTGAAACCCAAAAAGTTAATCCATTTCTAAATTAATTTTTTGCACTTGACTTGCATGCTTCTTTGCTTCTGACTTTGCATTCTTCTTCACATTTTGAAGGTTAACATAAATGCAAAAATTACGTATGTGGGTGATTGTTTCACGTGAGTAACAATAGTTGGAACAGGTTCTCATGCCATGTGTCACGTGCGTTCAAGGCCTCTTATAGATACCCTCACCTATGAATTCCTTAAAGTGGGGATGTTTGTTATAAGGGGCTATGTCACCTTTTGAATGATATATGGTGAGATCAACTTCTAAAGTAGAGATGTTGCATTGTTATTTATTTAAGTTCAGAAGTCCATTATGGACTTGCAATAGGCATTAGAAACTAGGGCTTCTAAGTCATGCTTGCATGATTCAAAGATTTGGCAAATATCATACTTATGTATTTATACTTCAAAATTTTGCAAGTTTAGTCATTACCTGCTTATACAAAGACACCCTTTGTACACTTAACTTCACCTAATGCAAATTTCTTTTTTGTTGCCCATTTGTGCAAAACATTTTTGTACATGATCCACTTTTCTTGAGTTTTTTGGGCTTAGTTTTAACATGCAATGTCTCATTGAGCATGTGATGTTCTCAGGATGTTATATGCAGTTTTTACGAGCCAATAGCTTTTGTGGACACAAAGTATAAGACGATTCAAAATTTGTGCAGATTTTGGGATGTTCTTAGGGATGTTATAGGTAGTTTTCTCAAGCCAATGGCTTTTGTGGACACAAGTATAAGATGATTAAAAAGTTGTGCGGATTCTCAAAACAATATGTAATCTGAACGTTTTGGCTTGTAAGGGTTGTTAACAATTTGGTACATCACAACTAATGTTAGGCATGATGGCATATCTTGCTATGCATGGGTTCTAACTTCTACCGTTTTGGTAACTTGTTCTAGGTTGGATTTACTGTAGGTGATGGTGGCAATTGATGGAGGTGAAAATCTACCAAGTTGGCGGGGAGGATCTTGATGTGAACTGACTCTTAGGCAGTGGGCGCACCGGCCCTGGTGAGGTTGGGATGCTTCGTTTGTGGGCGAGCCACTTGTCGAGAAAAGAGGCTGCAAGGCTGGTGGATATTTGTTCGCAGAGAGGGAAGAAGCGAAGGCCGGCTATTCTCGGGAACAGTCTGTCTCCTCTTCTCTCTCCCTTTTCCGTGTCTCTCCCGTCTTAGGCTCCCGAGTCCCATTTACCTATCTGATTTTCTTTCTGGGCAAGTAGGCATATGATTTTCTTTGTCTCGCTCACTCTCTGTCTCTCTCCTTCCTCTGCGCCCGCGGCGGAATTTATAGCCTCTTTTGCCCTATATCTGATTTTCTTTCTGGTGCGGCTTTATGGTTTTACGTATATGATTTTCTCTCTCTCTCTCTCCTGCCGTTCTGCGTCTACGGTTGGATTGGTCTCTTTTTATCTATCTGATTTTCTTCCCGGTGTAGGGCATACGATCGCCTCTCAGCGTATAAAATAAAATGCGTTGTGATGTGACCAGGGCTTGCGTTTCCTTTGCCCAATTGGGAGCAGAGAGAAGTTTGTACGCTTTTGAGCTTTTCTTGCGGGTGGCAGAAACGCATGCAAAGGAGGAGGGGGTAGTGACGGTGTGTGTGAGGGGAGGGTCAGGGTCGAGGGAGAGAAGGGGGGAGAAGGAGGGGTTTCTGCTGTGTCCTGTGAAGGCGGGTGTGACAGTGCGAGAGATACAAATTCTTCTGCACGCAGCAGGCATGACGGGGCTATGGGGTTCTTTGCTTGTTTGAGTGATTGAACAGAGAGAGAGAGAGAGAGAGGGGCCGCAGTTTGGCGCCGCCGATGGCGACCAAATTGGAGGTTCCCAAGGGGGCCTGCCCCCCCGACAAGCACCAGTACATGATATGGCGGACCCTGTTCGAGATCGACCGGCGGTACGAGCCCATAAAGGCGATCGGGAAAGGGGCATACGGGGTGGTGTGTTCCGCCCGCGACGCCCGCAACGGCGCCAAGGTAGCAATCAAGAAGATCGCCAACGCCTTCGAGAACACCACCGACGCCCGCCGCACCCTCCGCGAGATGCGCCTCCTCCGCCGCCTCCGCCCCCACGACAACATCATCGCCGTCCAGGACATCATGCGCCCCCCCAACCGTCTCTCCTTCAACGACGTCTACATCGTCTACGAGCTCATGGACACCGACCTCCACCAGATCATCCGCTCCTCCCAGCCCCTCTCCGACGACCACTTCCAGTACTTCATCTACCAGGTAACGTCTGTTAACCTCCCTGCTTGGCGGTTCATCGTCATGTTCATCGTCATCCCAACCTCTCTCTCTCTCTCTCTCTCTCTCTCTCTCTCTCTCTCTGTCTGGTAGTTACAACTTACAAGTGGCGGTTTCTTACCCTTACGCACCAACCGACCAACTTTTCTTCAAGATTGAGGCAGCTAGCTGCACAGAGAGGAGTTAAACCATTGCCTTCTAGTGTGCTCTCTTGGCATTCGATCTCTGTCCCTCAATCGATCGGCAGAATTGGATCACTGGCATGTGTTCAGTGTTCACGGCTGAGTCGGCCTGGCAGTGATTGGTTTGGTGGACTATTTTGGCAATTCAGCGGCTGATCTGATGGGTAATTAACAGGACTTAGGCTACCTGGAAAGGATTGAATTGCCGGAAAAGCATTTCACGTGGCCAACTTAGCATGGGAGTAATGTGGTGGGCAATGGCTGCCAAGACAAGCAAGTATTTGATATGGGTAGGCAACCGCTGCGAAGAGAGCGTTTGTTGATTACAGTAGGTGGGCTTGCTATCAAGAGAGCACTTGTTTCAAGTTCCCTTTCTAAAGCTTCTGTTTAGAGTATATCGTCTATTGAATCCAAGTCTCTTTGTAGAGCTTCTGTGTAGAATGTATCTTCTTATTTGGACTGGTGTAGTAGTAAAAATATACTACTCTTAAGATACTACTGTTAAGTTACTTCTCTTTGACGACTGCACTCTGTCTTCTGTTACTCGTGCATGCAATCAGCTCAGCTTTCGATGGGCCTAAAATTCTGAAGCTCTGTTTCTAATTTGTCTCTGTGATGTGATTATATGTACGCAGCTGCTGCGCGGGCTCAAATATATCCACTCGGCCAATGTGTTGCACCGGGACCTGAAGCCCAGCAACCTACTGCTGAACGCCAGCTGCGATCTGAAGATCTGCGACTTCGGCCTGGCGAGGGCATGCTTGAACGGCGGAGAGGAGGAGCCGGGGGCAGGGGGCGCCGGGGGAGCTATGGCGCCGGGGGACAGGCTGATGACGGAGTACGTGGTGACTCGATGGTACAGAGCGCCGGAGCTGCTGTTGTCATGCGAGGACTACACAAGCGCGATCGACGTGTGGTCGGTGGGGTGCATCTTCGCGGAGCTGCTAGGGCGGAAGCCCATCTTCCCGGGGAAGGACTACCTGCACCAGCTGAGACTGATCATGGGGACGCTGGGGACGCCGGCGGAGGCGGACCTGCACTTTATCAGCGCGCACAAGGCGAGGAGTTTCCTGCGAGCGCAGCCGCCGGCGCCTCGGGCGTGCCTGGCGGCGCTGTACCCGAGGGCGAACCCGCTGGCGCTAAACCTGATCGACCGGATGCTGGTGTTCGACCCGGCGAAGCGGATCACGGTGGCGGAGGCCCTGGAGCACCCCTACCTCTCTCTCCTGCACGACCCGGCTCTGGAGCCGGCCGCGCCGGCGCCCGTCCGTAGCTCCGACCTCGACGACGCCGACGACGACAGCCTGACGGAGGGCGACCTCCGGGAGAAGGTCTGGCAGGAGATGCTCCATTACCACCCCGAATCAGCCTCCCCGGCCAGATCCGACAGCAGCTCCCATCATGATGCCGATCAAGCAGCCGCATGCGCCGCAACTCCTCAGGTTAATAATATTGCAGCTGCCGCTGCTCCTTTTGTCGACTCCGTCAGGCCCCCCTCCCCCTCCCCGCCGCCGTAGCAGCAGCTCTCCCGGGCCCCTTCGCCCCTCTCTGACTAGCTAACTCTCTTTCTCCCACCATCTCCGGATTACGCAGATCCTAAGCAAAGTTCCACCACCTCCCCATCATCACACTTCATCGAGCTGCCGATTCCAGCATTCCATGTTATCCAATTCTCCTCCCTGCACGCAACATCATTCTTGGGCTTCAACAGCCATCATCTTGGTCCTTAGTCCTTCATGTGGCTTTTCCTCTTTCAGCTTGATTTCATCTTCGAGGCAAGACAGCAACTTGTCCAAGATGAAGCAAGTTGTCACAGGTACACGCAATACTATATTGCAAAAAGATAGTCTCTACATAATTCACAACCCACCCAAACAATTGTATAATTTTTATTGTCACAACATTCCACAACTACGCCAAATTACAAAAGAGTCTAAACATTCAATAACGGGGCATTTTATAAGTTGTTCTTTCAGCTTTGCATGGAAAGGCATACTATTGTAATGGTTGGTTACTCTGATGTGCAGATGGGCACAGCAATTCATTAATTTACTAGAGTTCAATAATACCAATAGCAAGTTGCAAGTTGCAACCCCCTCTTTGTTACCTAACTTTTGTATTATTCCATGTGTACTTTGTGCACAATAGTGGTTAAAGGGACACATCAAGCAATCAAAGTTGTCTACTTTGGACAATGTTAATGTACTCCCATGTACCCTCGATAGCCTTGAGCTCCCATTGGTCATTGAGCAATCGGTGGCATCTAAGCTAAGCAAATTTTATGGGATGGTTTGATCATGCCAAATATAGGCATAACTAGTAGCCAAAGGCCTATCAAATTATTTAACAAGTCACACCATAATCCATCACATGGTTTACTTGGAAAATGTTTGACAGTAAATGTATTCCTTCATCCAATGCCCTCCAACAAAATGTTGTTGAGGAGCTTTGAGAATTAGGATTCGTTTTAGACTCATCCATTCCAATAGTCTTGCCTCAACCTAGCTATCCAACTTTGCTATTAACATCATATCACATTTTGTTGTTTATTTGGCTTCATGCTCTAAGTGTATGTGGTAGCTACCAATGGCAATGGCTCAAATCCTGTAAAGTAAATGTTCAAAATAAACAAATAACTTTTGAGATATACTATGCACTTTCTTGTTTGGATATCTTAGTTGTACAAGTGAGAATCTTGCCTACATTGGGGGTAGGGACACACAGAGAGAGGGAGAGAGAGGCCATCTTCAATGGTTTTGTGATCACACAAAAAGAGCTATTAGTTTATTAAACTTTGAAAGCCCAGATCCTAGGCACTAGTAAATTCTTTGCAACATGATGTTAATTGAATTCAAGATTGGCTAAGAAAACAAGCAATAGCTTGAAATTTTAAAATAACAAAAAAACATGATTGTGAAAAATGTGGCTCAAGAATGGCATCTTTCACCACAAGGCATGATTATTCTCCTTAGGGAAGGTTAATCAAAGATATAGGGTGATTAAGGCTACAATGCACTATGAAATCATGTGGCGCAACACTTTTGAGTGGTTAAGGATTGCTCCAAGTCCATATGCACATGAACATTGACTAGATTGTTGAGGTGGCTCATAAACTTATGACTCACAAAACAATCTTCATCTCTATATGCACATGAACCTTGATTAGCTTGTGAGAAGTATCATGAGCTAATCCAAGTCCATATGCACATGAACATTGACTAGATTGTTGAGGTGGCTCATAACCTTATGACTCACAAAACAATGTTCATCTCTATATGCACATGAACCTTGATTAGCTTGTGAGAAGTATCATGAGCTAATTCCTCAAACATAAATAATAGCTTGCATTTTCTATGCAAGGTAAGTGATGGGTCACTAAGAAAGCCAAGTGGCTTATTAGAAGGCCACATTTACAAATAACTACTTCCAAGTTTTGATTCCAAAGGTAAGATTTTTCTATGGAGGGTGATTGGTCAGGACACTTTCCCTTGGGGATCAATTTTAAGCCAAAGAAATAGAACTTTTGGGTATTGCATTTTCCACACAACTTCATGCAAGTCCTTATACATTTCTTCAAGTTGTACATTAGGTTTGGAATTCATCTATCTCAACGGGTCACTCATGGAGATATGTGTGTATCATGTGGATTCAAATTAAGGGATTTATAAAATACTATTTTTATACATTTTCTACATACAAAAGGGTATCATATAAAGGGGTTGTTTACAAATTAAATAAAAAAGAGTTGTGTTTTATTCAAAGAAAATTCACAGATAATCGTATTATAAATAGGCCTTTGAATGTACATGATATAGAGGATATACATGTAGTGAACCCCACGAGTCATGTATAATCCTAGGCAATCATTTTTTGCAAATGATCATGTCATATAAGTGAGCAAATGACACATTTTTAATTAACTGCATGATACCAACTATAGTTACATAGTGGACATCTTTATATGGATTCTTCTATAGAGCATTGATTAAATTTCTAAGATAGAAAAGTATACATATAGAGAGAGACCATTGAGTGAAAGGGATGTTTTCTAAATTCAGGGGTCTAGAAAATACCTCAAGCATGTATATAGGAGGTTTGCCTGAGGACTTGTCTATGTGTATTGAATGCACGTGATATAGGAATTTTCATCGTAATCAGACTACCATAAGACTGTGTACAAGATATGATTAAATAATCCTCTAAGACTAGTGGGTCCAAACATTTGGAAGGACCTTGCAAGGTACTTGGAAAAAATGACATTTTAAGCTTTTCCATTTACTGATGGTCTCTTAGATTTTTTTAAATAACTTGAAATGATGTAACTTCTTTGGGGACTTTTCAATATAGGAAGAAAGAGATGATGAATATAAGATAAGGTATTATCTCGGATAATGATTGTCAAAATCCATTAGAATGGCTCAAACTATGTCTCATAACCCTTATCTAACATGCGATCAGCTTGGTTGCTAGGTATATCATCGATAATATATTACTCTCTAAGCATCATTGTAAGGTAGACATTATAAGGGGACGGAGAGACGGATAAGATCGTGACATTGTGGGTTCACCAACACATTAGTGATAAACCAAGATAAAGTGCTAATAATAAGGTAGGAGACATTAGTAAGGCATGCATATCCCCAATTTTCAAAGCCAAGAAGATGCATATTCCTAAAAACTTGCTCAGCAAACATTATGTGATTTTGTAATGTTCCCGTCACAATGCTTCACATCAAGAAACAAATTCAGGTTTGAGGTGTTTTAAAAATTACCTGTCGAGCTGTCACATAAGTGACCGCATGTAATTTTCTTGATATTGAGTCTCGCATTAGATCAATTCCACAATCCAACATGAGAAGACGCCTCAATATTCCTAGCAAAAAAAAGCAAAGATGCCTCGTAAATAATATTAGAATGGCTTGATCATATAAAATTTTCCACATTATATTTGATTTGGCATTCCCGATTCCATTTAATGCGTCAAGGATTGCATTAATTTTGTAACCGCAACACAAATCGCAAAACCCTTAATCGGTAAACGAAGGACACATAAGAACGAGAATGATATTCAGTTAAGTATCAAAGAGTATGACATGAATTTATATACTAGATAAGTCATGAAGTAACTAGGCCAAAAGCCATACTGTTTTTGACACCTAGAGAGAGGAAAATCATTAAATAATCATCCCCATGCCACCATCAAATAGGTAAGCAATCAAAATGAATATTTAATAAATCTCAATTGGCTCTTGACAAGTAGCCAAAAGAATTAGTTGATTGCATACTCCCCCTCATGCCTATAAATGCGCCCCCTCTCTTTCACAAAAAAAGCAAGAAGGAAGACCTCCTAATGATGGAATTTTTTCTCTACTTCTCTTATCCATTGAAGCTTGAGCCTTGAAAGAGGAAAGTACCCCCCTTTCTACCTCATTTTCATTTTCTTTACCCCCTACTATGCCTTCGCCCCATACGACCATACTGCTAAAAGCGAACATTTGAAGCAAGGGAAGCAAGGAACATGGTGTCGTAATGTTATGAGGACACAGTGTGAAAAAGTATGGAATGCATCATCATCTAACTTCTTTA
This sequence comes from Lygodium microphyllum, assembly GCF_053477565.2. Classification (NCBI taxonomy): domain Eukaryota; kingdom Viridiplantae; phylum Streptophyta; class Polypodiopsida; order Schizaeales; family Lygodiaceae; genus Lygodium; species Lygodium microphyllum. The sequence continues at coordinate 116,004,921 of NC_141136.1, forward strand.
TTGATCTAGAGAGTCAATGTGATCTGAGCCATTAGTACTAGTGTGAGTTGCATGGATTATCTAAAAATACTAGATTTTTGGATAATTTTAGCTCTTTTTTATATTGTTTATTGTAAAAATCCAAAAAAGTCATAAAAACTTCTAGATTAGAATGGCATGCAAAAAGCTAGTTGCTTTTTCAACCAGTTATGGGATTTTCACAAGAGGGACAGATTGACGAAATCGTGCGCGTTGCGATCGTTGTAAATAGGCTGAAAACTATAGATTGAACTGAAAGAAGAAAAAGGAGTGATCTGGGAGATCCGTGAGTAGGTGTCCTGCAGTTTTACCCCCCTTTCGGAGCCAACGGAGCCATCAGATTTGGGTTCCAAGCAGCAGAGAAGGAGCTGTAATTTTGATGCACGTTTTGTTCTACGAAGAAGCTCCACGAGATAGACTAATGCCTAGAGATTGCTTCTGAGTAGTGCGAAGATTCCAGGTTCTTTCAATACATATTGATTCAATTCATTAAGCTCTGTCTTTGTAGTGTTTACCACTTGTGTATTCTTTATCTTCTCGTCCATCTCCTATCTTTACTTCCTTCTACTTCTGATTCCCGGTGGATTTGACCTTTCAATAAAAACCCCTTCGACATTAGTGAATTCGACGTGAAGGGTCGTCAGAAGAAGGAAAGACAAGATGGAAGAATCTTCAAATACAATCTCCAGTGATGTTTTGCAATAGTTGGTGCAAAATATGAATATGCTTATGCAGGTACAACAACAACAACAGGTGATGCAAGCTTTAGCTCAAACAGAAAGTGTTGTGATGAATACTTTGCAAGCAGTTAAGCGTGAGGTGAAGTTATTCAATGGCAGGAATGTATCTGCATATGTATATACCTATGCTCAAAAGATGAATTCTTTGGGGTGGCTCAATCTGTATGGAGCCAGTATTTTGTACGTATTACTGTTCATGAATTGAAAGCACGGATTACTGAATTATACTTGCAGGATACTGACTAGGTAGCCTTCAAGAAGACACTCATGGAAGAATTTTACATTGAGGATACCAGTTTGATTACGCACTATCGTGCTGCTATGCGCACACCATGTAAAAAAATCTAGAGTGTGGCTTCCTTTTAGATTTAGAGAGCCAATGCCATTTTAGACATTAGTGTTAGTGTCCATGGTTCAAAAATATTAGATTTTAGTCAATTTTTTATATTCTAGATATTATCTCTTGTTAAAAAAATCCATAAGACTATAGACAAGTTCTAGATTAGGATGACATGTAAAAGAAAGCATGTAGCTTTCTGCTAATTTGAGAGGATTTTATGTAAAAAGAGAGATTAGTGAAATCACGCAACACGCGATCGCTGTTTTTAGGCAGTGAACAGCACTTCGAAAGTGGGAGATGAAGGAGTGATTTGGCACGATTTTGGCTAGGTGTCATGGTATTTAACCCCCCTTTCGGAGCCATTGGAAACATCAGATTGGCGATCTAAGCAGCATAGAGGAAGGTATTATTTTGTACACGTTTTTATCTATTGGAGTTATATTTTCTCATAATGCTGAAAGAAACTGACAGGCTTAATCTCTGTTAGTATTCTTCTATATTTTCTGATTCTTTTTTAGAGTATTCTTCTACATCTTCAATCTCTTCGAGCCTCTTCTCTTTCGACTACTCCTCTCCTTGAATCTACCTATACCCTGCTGTCTCTTATCTTCAAGAATTCGGCTTGAAACCTTCAACCCTTCTCTTTTCTCTACCATCTCCGAAGTCTAAGCTCTTGAACCCCCATACATTCTTCTCTTGCCAAACCCCTGTGGTGACCTTCAACCCTACGCGCTGCGACATTGGTGAACCCGCCATGAAGGTCAGTGTAAGAGAACTCCAAGATGGGGTATTCTTCAAGAGATACTCTAAAAATTGGTACGCATATTGCAGCAGGCTCAACAACAACAAATCCAAATGTTACAACAACAACAACAAAGGCAAGATGAAGAGAAGATTGATTCCACAGCTATCAAGGCCCTAGAGGAAGTTGGATGTGAATTAAAACAATTTAATGGCCAAAATGTCTCTGTTTTTATTCACTTATATGTTGAAAACATGCTCTTCTTTGGTGTACCACAACATTCTCCAAGTGTCTCTGTTTTTATTCACTTATATGTTGAAAACATGCTCTTCTTTGGTGTACCACAACATGCATGGAGCCGTTATTTTGCCAGACTAGCCAAGCATGGTCTTCAAGAAAGAATCCATTGTCTTTTTCAACAAGATGCGGATTGGTTGCATTCAAAAAAGCCCTACGCGAAGAATTCTTCTTAGAAGACTCTAGACTAATGAAGAAGAAAAGTTTCACTGAATGGGTTGAAAAACCCAACAAAGGTTTAGCTGCCACAGCTCTATACCATGAGTTTGAAAGTAAATTTGGACAACTTGATGCTAAAGACCAAGAAAGTATGGAAGGTCAGAAGATTGAATTATTCCTTAAGGCTGCAGATCCCATTCTGCAAGAGAAGCTTGCTGATCGCCTAGAAGATGCTACCTCCGAATCAGGAGTCAAGATTGCATGGACAGATGTTACTGATGCAGTTAACATGATTGCTTGAAGAGAGCGGATGCAACTAATATTGGGCTCTACTTCAACTTCAACAACTCCATTGATGGAGCTTGTTCCACCTTCAAAATCCCCTATTCCTTTGACTAATCAACCAGCTCTTTCTTCTTCTGTTCCTTCTGAAAATGATATAATGGATGAACTCATTAAAAGCATGCGTGACCTTCATCTGAATCTTACAGAAATTAGTTCAAAAGTAAAGAAGCTGGATGTCAAAGTCAAAGAGCGAGGATGAGCATCAACTCAAAGACCCATGAGAGAAGGCTTTAAGAGGCGCTGTATTTGGTGTGATAGCTAACAACATGACAAGAGGGAGTGTTCGGCCTTCCGTGAGGCTGAAGCACAGAAGCTCATCTTTTGGAAAGACGAAAAAATTCATGTGGTTGAAACTGATCTTCCACTAGAGTCAAATTTTGGCAATGGTGGAATGAAGAAAAGATTAGAAGATTTAGCTGTAAAGAATGCCTATGCAGCAATTGATGCAGCTACCTATGGGCTGCAAATTGAGCCAATTAAATCAAGTTTGAATGCATGTAAAGCTAATGTGCAATCTAAAGTATGGATACATGCACTAGATCAAATGGAACATGGTAAAGCAACCAAAGAAGATTTGGCTAGCGCCAATCAGTATATTCGAGGAATAACTAGTTGGAAAGAACCGGTAGATTCTTTTTCTGCCTTTGCACATTTGGTTGATGTCAATGATAAAGAAGTCTTGATTGAAGAAAAGAGAAGAAGAGAAGATGAACTAGGGCCTTCCTCTTCTGGCCCTCCAAAACGGGTAACTAGAAGAACACCTGAACAACCAAAGCTTGCTGAAAATATAACCCTAGATCAAGAGATGGAAGATGCGCCACAAATAAAGAAGACCAAAGAAAAGAAGAAATGTAAGTAACCAAGCTACAAATTGCAGTCTGACATAGAATCTGCAACCGATCTCAAATGAGTCCTAGAAGAACGAATTCTAGGAAGCAAAATTGAATTCACCTTAGGCAAAATTCTTGGAATTGCCAAATGTTAATTCCATGATGTAATTATTAATGTAATCAAAAGGAAAAGACAATATGTTGGTGATGAAGAAACAATGCATGTTTTTTTGCAAGTTCTTTGAGTTTTGGTGCAGGATGAAGAGAAGCTAACTTCACAAGGAATTCAACTTGAAGCAGTTAAAGAATTAATTGCAGCGATTGAAGCTGAAGATAAAGAAAACATGAATGCAAAAATTAAAGAAGTGAAAGCTGAACATGTAATGGTCGGCTAGTCCAAACCAATTGGGCAGCCCACCTCTTAAAAAGAAGGCCGTCTATAGCATATGCATGAGGAAGAAGAGGCTCGGTTCATTCCAAGTAGTCACTACTCCCGTACGCATTGGGCAAGAGCAACAACGGAGACAATCATCAAAATTGGAGAAAGAGAAACGCCATGTATTGCACTCTTAGACCATGGCTCGGAGATAAACGTCATGGCAAGGAGTCTCTATGAAAGTGGCAGATGGCCCGTAGATGTTGGTCCAGGTTGGCAAATGAGAGCTGCAAACAACTCTTCTGGAGAGTTATATGCTACATGTACATGTTCTAATGTGCAGGTAACTATTGGAGACATAAAAGACAATTTTCACTTTTTTGTTCAAGACTCTTGTAGTTACCCTATCATTCTTGGGCAACATTACATTTTTGAAGCCCACTTGGAAACAAAAGCTCTTGATGATGGTTCTTCCTATGCTCGAATCCGAAGCAAGGATAATGAACGAGCTGTCCAATTTCTTACTGTGTGTGTTAACCATCATCGAATTAGAGATTGACTACGTGATTATCCTATGCCTCCTAATGCCCGAGAATTCAAGGGTTTTCGGGCTGCACTACTATAAAGGGAGGCTATGATAGTGCATCATGTAAAAAGATTGAACCTCCTCATGCAATAGAAACTGTGTCTCTAGCAAATTTATATGTATGTACAGCCAATAGTATGGGCTGTTATAAGTCTCTTCTGGCCATGACTAAGGCTGAAAGAAAATATTTATGTCATGTAAAAAGGGAGCTAAAAACTTATGATATGATGGTTGAAAATGAAGATATTTCAAGTATTTTTTTTGGACTAATTACTATTGACACATTGGCTGAAATATATGCAGCTACTCCTGTAGAAAATCAGGTTGAAAATCAATCCATAGAAGTATGTACATTGGATTTTTATCAAACAATTCAAGAATTTGTTGAACAGGAAGACAATGGTTTAGTCAACAAGGCTGAAGCACAAGTGGAGAAAAAATACAAGACAGTGGATAAGAAAGTCAAACCTATGGCAGTCCCACTGCCTCCTGAAAGTGAAGGGCTCACTGATAGGGCAGCAAATCAGCCAAGTCTTCGTGATCCTTCCAACATTGGTCACAAGCTCACATTTGAAAGTATAAAAGAGCTCAAAATAGGTGAAACTTCTTTCCTTTCGCCGGTTGAAAAACACTCTTTTATGCAAATGCTAATGAAACATGGAAAAGCTTTTGCTTTTCAACCAAGTGAAATAGGCTGTGTGGATCCAAATATTGTGGCTCCTATGGTCATTTTTTCGATCCCACATGTGCCTTGGAACCTCAAGCCCATTCCCGTTTCAAGGGCGCATCTGCCCAAATTATTGGAACTTCTAAATGAGAAGATCAGAATGAAGATTTTAGAACCTTCTTCAGCACCTTACTCAAACCGATGGTTTACCGTGCCTAAGAAAAATGGATCTTTACGATTCATTCAAGATCTACAGCCTGTCAATTGTGTCACAATCCAAAATGTTGGTTTGGGTCCAATTGTTGATGAGTTTGCTGAAGCTTTTGCATGTAGAGCAATTTATTCTAGGGGAGACCTATATTCAGGATATGACCAATTTCACCTTTCATTAGAAAGCCGAGACATTACCACAATGAAAACACCTCTTGGATTGGTGATCCGCATGTGCACTCTACCATAAGGTGCAACAAACTTCGTAGCCCATATGATGAATGCCATGCACAAAGTCTTAAGGGACTTTATTCCACAACTTACTCTTCCATTTCTTGATGATGTACCTATCAAGGGATGTAAAGTCAATGAAAAGAATGAGGAGCTTGACAAAGATGGTTGCAAGACATTTGTAGTTAACCATATTCAAGATTGTGACAGGATTTTGACAAGGCTAGAAGAGGTACATCTTACCCTTTTTGGAGCTAAGTCAATTTTTGGAGTAGAAGAAGTCCTAGTCGTCGGTCATCTATGTGGCCCCTATGGACGCAAATCCTCTCCAATCAAGATAGATGCCATCAACAAAATGCAAGAAAAATACACAAATATTTTAGAGGTGAGAAGATTTCTTGGTGCATGTGTATTCTATCTCATATGGATACCACATTTTTCTCATGTAGCCAAAAATCTTTATCAATTATTAAGAAAAGGCCAAAGATTCTCTTGGAATAAAGAGCATACTCTCACTATGCGTAAATTAAAGAAGCTATTAATTTCAGCCCCCACTCTCAAAAGGGCTGACTATTCAAATGGTCAACCCATCATCCTTACTGTGGATGCAAGACCCATTGGGATAGGATGGGCTGTTGGCCAAGAGGATCTTGAAGATAACAGGTATGTAATTCATTTTGGAGCAAAAGATCTCAATGAACGTCAAAGAAAGTATGCACAAGTAAAAAGGGAATTGTGAGGAGTTGTAACAACATTAAAGTGTGATCGCGAATACTTTATAGGTACTTCCGTAGTGGTAGAAACTGATTGTCTTCCACTCTTGGGCATGATTTCCAACTGCTCTACACCCGATATTGCTATGCTAAGATGGATTGCATATATTAAGTCACTCAACCCCAAATTAAAGCATATTGCAGGAAAGGTGAATCCAGTTGTTGCTGACATGCTATCACGTGCAAGATATGACAATGAAGAAGAGCTGATGGAAGAAGACGAAGCTGAAGAATATATACTTACTGAATTTCATTCCATGGCTGCTGAAAATACCTTTTCAATTACTGCATTTACTGGTCCAAAGCTGAAAACAACAGGATGATCAACTAAAAGCCAGCATGCTCATTGCATTGCTCAAGTTTTAGTTCATTTCCTTGAAGAAGATTGGCTAAAGATCGGCCAATATTTGAGCACAGTGAAAAAGAAGGAGACTTGGGATGATGAGGAGTTCAAACATATTAAGAGGAAAGCTTATGGCTTTTTTCTTAAAGAATGACATCTATGGAAGCACACAAAGAAGAAGAAAGGAGCGCTTGTCCGAGTTTTAGGTAAGAAAAGATTGCAACAACAGGTAATGAAGGAATTTCATGAAAGCCTGTGGGCTGGCCATAGAGGCATATGGGGAACCTTTAGTAAAGTCAAAGAAAAATATTGGTAGCAAAACATGTATTGGGACAGCACATTTTGTTGAAACCTATTATGTGTATCAAATGTATTCTATGGTCAAGCATCGAGATGGGTTACAATCAACTTATCCTTTGTCTATACATTATAGATGGGTTATTGATCTTGTAACCATGCCTACAGGAATATGGAATATGCGGTATTTAGTGCTTGCAAGAGAGGATCTAACCAATCAAGTTGAAGGCAAAGCCTTAACAACCAAATCCACTCAAGTTGTTTGTCGTTTTTTGCTTGAAGTAGTGTTTTGTAGATATGGTTGTGTGGGTAAAGTAACTGCAGATAGAGGAGAGTTGGATGCTAATGAGGCACACAACTTCTTTTCTCAATTGGGTATTAAGTTGGCTTTAACTTCATTCTACAACCCTGAAGGCAATGGAAAGAGTGAGAGAAGTCATCAACCTATTCTCAAAGCTCTAGCAAAGTCTTGTAGAGGAAAGATTAAAGAATGGCCTAAAATGCTATCTTTTGCATTATGGGCTGACCAGACTACTCACATTTCAGTGACTGGCTATATGCCAGCTGAACTTATGCATGGACAACAACCAATTATGCCAATTGAAGAATCTATTCTCACATGGAGTCTTCTACCTTGGGAGAAAGGCATCCGTAGAGAAGAGTTGCTGACTTTGTGTATATGGCAGCTAGAAAGAAGGCTTGAAGATGTTCAAGCAGCTATTGAGAAGCTAAAGACAGCAAGACTAAAGAACAAAAGAAGATTTGATAAGCGACATCGACTTCGGCCAAGAGCAATCCAAGAAAATGATTGGGTTCTTGTCTATGACAGCAGCCTAGACAATCAATACAGTGCTTCTAGGAAGATGGTAAAGCGTTGGTTTGGCCCATATGTGGTAAAGGTCATTCATGACGATGCCACATATTCATTGGCTAAATTGGATGGAACAAGCATGAAGATACCCATAGCTAGAAAAAGAATCAAGCTCTTCAAACAAAGAGAAAGTTCAACATATGAGCTAGAAGACTTGAATATAATTTAAGAGCATGAAGACATAGAGGAAGAAGAAGAGGCAGAAGATGAAGCCATTGACATGGCAAAAGATACTTCTTTTGACACTGCAAATCCGTAAGACTTTGGCACATGAGAGAGGATGTGCAAGCTAGGAGGGGGTGGATGTCCTGCCGCTACGCGCACACCATGTAAAAAAAATCTAGAGTGCAGCTTTCTTTTAGATTTAGAGAGCCAATGCCAATTTAGACATTAGTGTTAGTGTCCATGGTTCAAAAATATTAGATTTTAGTCAATTTTTTATATTCTAGATATTATCTCTTGTAAAAAAAATCCATAAAACTATAGACAACTTCTAGATTAGGATGACATGTAAAAGAAAGCATGTAGCTTTTAGCTAATTTGAGAGGATTTTATGTAAAAAGAGAGATTAGCAAAATCGCGCGACACGCAATCGTTGTTTTCAAGCAGTGAACAGCACTCCAAAAGTGGGAGATAAAGAAGGAGTGATCTGGCACAATTCTGGCCATGTGTCCTGGTATTTAACCCCCCTTTCGGAGCCATTGGAAGCATCAGATTGGTGATCTGAGTAGCATAGAGGAATGTATTATTTTGTACACGTTTTTGTCTGTTAGAGTTATATTTTCTCATAATGCTGAAAGAAACTAATAGGCTTAATCTATGTTAGTATTCTTCTATATTTTCTAAATTTTTTTTAGAGCATTCTTCTACATCTTCAATCTCTTTGAACCCCTTCTCTTCCGTCTACTCCTCTTCTTGAATCTACCTACACCCTGCTGTCTCTTATCTTCAAGAACTCAGATTGAAACCTTCAACCCTTCTCTTATCTCTACCATCTCCGAAGTCTAAGCTCTTGAACCCCCATACATTCTTCTCTTGCCAAACCTCTGTGGTGACCTTCAACCCTACGTGATGCGACAGTGCAAGACTTTTCAAGAGTGGGTTTTACAACCCAATATGGGTCTTGTGGCTATAGAATTGTTAAGAGAATTTGAAAGTCGATTAGAGTAGTTGGATCTTGCAGAACAACAAGCTCTTGTAAGTCAAAAAATTGAATTGTTTCTATAGGCAGCTGATCCTGAGCTTTAAGAGAAGCTTGATGATTTGCTGGAGGATTAGACTATAGAGACAAGTTTGAAAACAGAGTGGAGACATGTCAAGGAAGTTGCTACTGCACTTGTGAAGCAGCATAGAAGAAGAGAAAGATTTCATGTCTCTAGCTTGCCCATTGTTACAGGCAAGATAGTTGATGTATCCAGTAAGCCACCTACTTCTGTGGCTGACCCTATGGCTATACCTACTATTGTTTCCTTTGTTAGGGAAGATGTCTTAGATGAATTGGTCAAAGGCATGAATGATCTTCAATTGAAGGTTGAAAAATTGGATGAAAAAGAACAAGAGGAAAGGGGACGGGCAACAGCCCCTAAGCCTGGAAAAAGATGTATGTGGTGTGACAGTTTGCAACACGAGAGAAAGGATTGTGTTGCCTATCAGGAGGCCTTGGCACGACAGCTCATCTTTTGGAAAGATGGCAAGATCCATGTACAAGAAATAGGATTGCCTCTTGCTTTGAATTTTGGAAAGGGTGGTATGCAGAAGTTGTTGCAAGATTTGGCTGTCCGAAATGCTTATGCAGTGGTACATGCTCATACTTTTGGTCTACAATTGGATAGAATGCATGGCCAAGTGATGGTTGGTCCAAAGGCTGAAATATGGACACATGATTTACATGAAACTCAAAAGAGAAAGGTCATTGATAGTGAAATGTCTCATACAGGGCAAGACATTTGTGGCATAACTGGTTGGGAATCACCGGTAGATGCATATTCATTGTATGCATATTTAGCAAAGGTACAAAACACAGATGTACTTGTGGAAGAAAAACAAAAAAGAGATGAAGATATTGTAGGGACATCTAAAAGAATGACAAGAAGAAGTGTGGATCAGCCTAAAGCTGCAAATCAGCCACCTCCCGAGCATGTTATGGAAGAGGTCAGTCAGGAGCAAAAATAGGATAACAAACAAGAGGGCAAAAAGAAGGGCAAGCAGCCAAGATATAAGTTGCAATCTAACATTGAGACGGCCATAGATCTTAAGAAGTTTCTTGAAGAATGGATCTTAAACAATCGGGTGGAATTTACCTTGGGAGAAGTGCTTGGCATTGCCAAGCGAGAATTTGGTGATGAGATCATTGACATAATTAAAAGGAAGCGTCACTTTCTTGGTGATACCACTTGGATTACTGCAATTTGAAGAGGAAACTGGTTTGTTGGGTATTCGGGCTGAATATGAGCATGAAGTAAGTACAGGATTGTCTATGCAAGATGCTACTAATTAGTGGACAGCATGTGAAAAAGAGAAGAAAGTGACTGAAAATGCATTGTCTTATAGCAATATGCATGGTGGAGTAAGGCAAATGCAACAATATGGAGAAGAGACTCTAGGATTTATTCCTCGAAGTCACTACATAAGAAATCATTGGGCTAGAGCTACCACTGAAACTGTAGTGAAAATAGGGGAGCGTGAAACTCCTTGTGTTACTTTACTTCACCATGGGTCTGAGATAAATGTCATTGAGCGTGGATTGTATGAAAATGGTGCATGGCTCATAGAAACTGATCATGGTTTGCGAATGAGGGTTGCAAATAATTCTTCAAGGGAGCTCTATGCTACATGTCCTAATGTAAAAGTGACAATTGGTGATGTACATGAAGAGCAACACTTATTTGTGCAAGATAATTCCTCATATGCAGTGATTTTGGGATAGGCCTATATTACAAGTGTACGTATGGAAACAAAGGTGCTTGATGATGGTTCTGCTTATGCAAGAGTCAGAAGCAAGAATGGGAGAAAAGCAGTCCAATTTCTTACTTTTTGTGTTAATCGTCCTAGAAATCGAGATACGCTTCGAGAGTCTCCTTTGGTTCCAAATGCAAGGGAATTCAAAGACTTGGATTTTCATTAAGCATTGTTGTAATGTGGGGCTACATTTGTGCTGTTCAGAGGGTGTACTCGCCTCTTGATGAAATGAAGCATGTATTTACTATTGGTAATTCTCAGTTTACAACAAACAGTTCATGTTGGTTTAAGCCTATGAAAGTTATATGCATGGCTGAATGCATATCTATGAAACGGGCTACTAAGGAACTAAGAGCATTGGGGTTGTTAGTTGAAAATGATGGCATTTCAGGCATCTTTTATGGGCTAAATATTACTGACACTATGGCTGAAATTTCAGCAACTATACATGTAGAAAATGAGGTTGAAAACAGAGTGTTATCAGTATGTTCTTTGGATATGTATGATGTTATAGCATTGTTTGCTCAGCAGGAAGGATTCAAATGGGCTAAAGCACTTGTGGAGACAAAGTATAAGACAGTTGACAAAAAGGTGAAACCAATTGCTTTGCCACTTCCACCAGAGAGTGAGGGTATGTATGAAAAAGTGTCAAGGCAGCCAAGCTTATGGGATCCTAATGATATAGGTCATCAATTTACATCTGAAACATTACATGAATTGAACATTGGTACAGAAGGGTTTCTTTTGCTTGTTGAGAGAGCCTGTTTTACGCGAATATTGGCTAGACATGGAAAGGCATTTGCATTTCAACCAAGTGAAATAGGTTGTGTGGATCCAAATGTTGTCTCTCCTATGGTCATATTTACGGCGCCACATGTACCATGGAACTTGAGGCCTACTCCAGAGCCTAAAGCTTACTTGCCAAAGCTGATGGATTTGCTAAACGAAAAGATTCACATGAAGATCTTGGAGCCTTCTTCAGCCCCATACTCAAATCGTTGGTTTACTATGCCAAAAAAGAATGGGGCTTTGAGATTTATTCAAGACATGCAACTGGTCAATAAAGTAACCATAAGAAATGTGGGTGCAGGTCCTGTGGTTGATGAATTTGTAGAGGCTTTTGCAGGTAGAGTGATCTATTCTTTGGGTGATCTTTACTCGGGTTATAATCAGTTTCAGCTTGCAATTGAAAGTAGGGATATCACAACCATGAAGACTCCTTTGGGGCTAGTATGTATGTGTACTCTCCCACAAGGTGTAACTGTGGATTGTGAAAGGATTTTGACATGTCTAGAAGAGTTGCATTTAACTCTTTCTAGAAAAAATTCTGTCTTTGGAGTTGAAGAGGTTTTGATTGTTGGGCATATGTGTGGGCCTTATGGGTGAAGACCATCACCAGTAAAAATAGATGGGATTGATAGAATGCAAGATGTATGTACGAATGTATCAGAGGTGCGTAGATTCTTGGGTGCATGTGTGTTCTATTTGATATGGATTCCTCACTTTGCACATGTAGCCGATGCTGTTTATCAGCTTCTAAGGAAAGGTCAAAAATTTCATTGGGAAAGGAAGCATCAGAAAGCAATGAAGAAATTGAAGCAACTCTTAAAATATGCTCCTACATTGAGAAATGCTAACTATTCACATGGAAATCCTATCATTATTACTGTTGATACAAGCCCAATCGAGATTGGATGGGCAATTGGGCAAGATGATGAGGAAGGGCAAAGATATGCAATTCTCTTTAGTGCTAAAGTATTGATTGAACGACAGAGAAGGTATCCACATGTTAAAAGAGAATTATGGAGAATTGTGATAGCCCTTAAATGTGACAAGGAGTATTTTATGGGTGCTCATGTAGTCATTGAGACCGATTGTTTTCCGGTATTGGATATGATTACTAGTTGTGCTACTCAGGACATTGCTATGCTCCGATGGATTGGATACATCAAATCTTTGAACCCTAAATTTCAGCATATTGCAGGAAGAGGTAACCCAGTGGCAGACATGTTATCTCGAGCATGTTATGAGAATGAAGATGGGATGATGGATGAGGAGGAAGAAGATGACTTTCTTATGGCTGAAAATGATGCTGCAAGAGTGAATTTAGCAATGCAAGGTGTTGCTACAGCATTAACAGAAGCTTGGACAACAAAGAGGAGACACTTTAGATGTTTTGCATCTTGTGTAGAAGTGTTTCTGGAAGACAAATATGCAGGAGAGTGGCAGAGAATTGGTCAATACCTCAATACATTAACAAAGAGAGATGAATGGTCAGATGAGGAGTTTAAGAAAATCAAGAGGAAAGCGTATGTGTTTTTCTTAAAAGATGGATACTTATGGAAACATGCTAAAAAGAAATAGGGTATGCCATTATGAGTTTTGGGTGACAGAACTTCACAAGTAAAAGTAATGCAAGAATTTCATGAAAGCTTGTGGGTTGGTCATAGAGGTGTTTGGGCTACTTTTACAAAGATCAAAGAAAGATATTGGTGGCAGGGTATGTATAAGGATGTTGCTCACTTTGTGGAAACATGTACAACATGTCAAATGTATTCATCTGTGAGACATCGGGATGGATTGCAACCCACATATCCATAGTCTCTTCATTTTAAGTGGGTGGTGGATTTGGTCACAATGCCTACAGATCTTTGGCAAATGAGGTGTCTTATCCTTGCTCATGAAGACTTGACTAATCAAGTGGAAGGGAAAGCTTTACATACTAAGACAACAAATGTTATGTGTACTTTTCTTTTAGAAGAGATCTTTTTTCAATATGGCTGTGTGAAAGCTTTACGTACTAAGACAATAAGATAGGGGTGAGTTGGATGCAGATGAAGCTCATGATTTCTTTGCACGGTTGGGGATAAAGCTTACTTTAACTTTAGCCTATAACCTTGAAGGAAAAGTGAAATAGATTATCCACCTATTGTGAAGGCATTGGCAAAAGCATGTGGAGAAAAGGTAAAAGAGTGGCCACGATTACTCCCTTATGCTTTGTGGGCTAACAAAACAACTCATAGTGCCATTACAGGATATATGCCTGCGGAATTGATATGTGGTCAAAAACCTATCATGCTGATAGAAGAGATGACAATCACATGGAGTGTGCTACCTTGGGAGGAGGAGTTGAATCGAGAGGAGTTATTGGCCTTGCGCATTAGATGGTTGGAAAGAAAGTCAGAAGACATAGAGGCAGCAATTGCAAAGTTAAGGGCAGCAAGTATACAGAATAAGTAACGGGTTGACAAAAGACATAGACTGAGACGAAGAACCATACAAGATGGGGATTGGGTATTGGTTTATGATAGCAATTTAGACAACCAGCATAGTGCCATGCGTAATGTTTCCAAAAGATGGTTTGGACCCTATGTGGTAAGACATGTGTTTGACAATGCTACTTGTGCATTAAATGAGCTGGATGGGACAGCCATCAAACTTCCGGTAGTAGGGAAAAGAATCAAATTATTCAAAAGGTAGGAATCTACTGCCTATGAGTTGCCAGAATTGGAAGAAAATAATGTTTATGATATAGGGGCTAGCCAGGAAGATATGGAAGATGAAGAAGCAAAGGATATGGTTGCAGAGGATGAGGACTCAGAATCCGGTGACAAGTAGGATTTTGGCACATACTGGAGGATGTGTAGGTTCAGAGGGGGTGGATGTCGTGATGTTATGAGGACATAGTGTGAAAAAGTATGGAATGCATCATCATCCGACTTCTTTATTGATCTAGAGAGTCAATGTGATTTGAGCCATTAGTACTAGTGTGAGTTGCATGGATTATCCAAAAATACTAGATTTTTCGATAATTTTAGCCTATTTTTTATATTATTTATTGTAAAAATCTAAAAAGATTAGGATGGCATGCAAAAAGCTAGTTGCTTTTTCAGCCAATTATGGGATTTTCACAAGAGGGATAGATTGATGAAATTGGGTGCATCGCGATCGCTGTAAACAAACTGAAAACTGCAGATTGAACTGAAAGAAGAAGAAGGAGTGATCTGGGAGATCCGTGATCAGGTGTCCTGAAGTTTTACCCCCCTTGTCTTGAAGTTTTACCCCCCTTTCGAAGCCAATGGAGCCATCAGATTTGGGTTCCGAGCAGCAGAGAAGGAGCTGTAATTTTGATGCATGTTTTGTTTTACAAAGAAGCTCCATGAGATTTAATGCCTGGAGATTGCTTCTGAGTAGTGCGAAGATTCTAGGTTCTTTCAATACATATTGATTCAATTCATTGAGCTTTGTCTTTGTAGTGTTTAGCACTTGTGTATTCTCTATCTTCTCTTCCATCTCCTGTCTCTACTTCCTTCTACTTCTGATCCCCGGTGGATTCGACCTTTCGACAAAAACCCCTTCGACAGCGGCGGCCAATGGCGAAAATGATGCAATAGGAATTGGCAAGACCCCCATTATAGCAAACCTGATAGAGGTAACATCTCTTTGGTTTGGAAAAATTTAATGTTCTATAAGCTTATTGCTTTATTTGACTTTAAATTATTATAAATGCATTCTAATGAAAGTGCATATAAACTCTCGCTTAGGAAAATAACCTAAGTAATATAATAAATAACTATTCAATGAAAAGATTCTTTCACTTGGAAAAGAATTATATGCTTATCATTAAGAAAATATCTTAATTATGGTTGATTTCATGATATTTATTGTTATTTCATTAATGATGTGTGTGATCATAATAAAAGAAAAATGGCAGACTTTGTTAGAAACTGGAATATTTTATAAAAACTTTCTCAATGTGACTATCTCTATTTCATTTTGATAATGATAAATAGATGCATATGAATTTTATAATAATTTATGAAAAATTATTTAGATAATATCATGAAATAATCAATGCATTAAATCAACAAAAAATTGCATAAGAAAATATATACTAGACGTACATAAATTAGGTACGTGAAAATATATTTCAATGTTTGAAAGATGAAAGAAAAATTTTGCTTAAGATTTTTGCATTGATTGGAATAAAGCATTTTAGAAAAAAAATTAGCATTGCACTTAGGACACAAGTAAATGAAAATTGATCTTTCTAGATAACATTGAAAGTTCGGCAAATAGTCAAATATCATCGATTAAACCATAGAATATGAGTAGAATAAAGTAAAAATTATTTTCTTACTAAAAACACATGCAATGTTAATATTAATTATTATATTAGCCAGAGCCTCAATATCATGAGTTGACCCACGTATGAATCAACGAGAAAACCTAACCTAAAATATCAAGAATGTTGAAGTGAAAACAATTATGTAATACTTGACAACCTTGAAACTATTAGTATCAAGAAATTAAATAAATATCAAAAGTCTATAGGACTTGTTGGCCATTGATAAGAATTTATCGTTACAAATTCTAAAGTCCAAACGGACTTGGAAAAGCATTTGAAATCCTACTAAGTGCGGGTTAGGGCAGGGAAGCACATGAATTGCCTACCATAGGCATAAATGCCCATATTATGTTTTACGATAGATTTTTCATAAAGATAAAATAGACTTCTCATAATTAATCAAATTTGCGAAATAACTTGTGGATCCCAAAAAAGAGTTGCAAGTAGGAAGCGAAACCCTAGGAATACGATGGGACCTTAAAAGAGAAACCCTAGATTTGGGTGGGACTACTTTCTATACTAAAAACACTTGTTGATGTTTCTTTTTTATTTGTGCATGCTTTGATGGTTGCATAAGAAAGATTGATTATTGTGCTTGCAATAATTAGATCTAATTGTAAATATATAATCAGGATAATAAGAGGAAAGATCATGCTATGCCTTTCCCACGGTTAGACGTGGAATCTTGCTCTAAGGGGGATTGTTTTGTACCACCGCAAGGAGCTTTGGACCATCCCCAATGGTGAGAGGTCTCTCGGTGAGGAATCCGTTAGGCAGGAGAAGATAGGAGTGCTAGGGGGGCTTTGTCATAAATCTCTCAATCGCTCCTAGAAACTACCTGACCCTCAAACGAATTAGGATGGGATCTTGGAGATTCAGGTATATGAGTAAAAATACGAAAATCTTGGAGGGTTTCTTTTCTTCTACACAGACAGAAGGGATTTTTCGATGAACGGAGGTTTATCTTATGGGTAGACAGAAGGAAAAAATCATTGTAAATAACTTTGCAAAATAATAAATAAATATGTTTTGCCAAAAGACTGTTTTCTCTATCTTTGTGTTATGCCATAAATTTACGCGAAGGAACTTGTGATAACGAGTTAATTAACAAAGCTACTTCTATATGCCATAACTTAATGTGATAGGTAATTAGAAAACTAAAGAAAACCATTTGTGGGAAGTGAGTGGGCGAGATCCCTAAATGACGGATCCATCCTACGGATGGGTGGTCCCTGTAAGTTGGGAGCTTCTCTCAAGAGATTGAACGCAACATTAATTAGGAAAAATTAGGTAGAGCCGAGTGTTGACTTACCTAGGGTCAAGTCTTAAAACCTTGATCGGAAATTATCTTAAGGGAAAGGTGCAACATCTATGCCAGAACTCCGTTAAGGTTCATTGAATCCTAACCAGTTATACTGGAAAAAAGTGTTGCACTCCATGAACCAAGAGTAACTACGATCGCTCCAATTGGACGAGAAGTCCTTATGGGACACCTTTGATGGAGCTAGTTGATGTATCGAGATCTAAATTGTCAAATTGGGACCCTGATCTTGCAGGTTGATCTTGATCCTCGTGGGGACGATCGGTATGTTCTGTTACAAGGTGGACTCTGGGAAACCTAGATGATAGACCCCGTGCATTCTTGCAAGTGCTGTGCGAAGCCGTCTAGGATAGTTCCCCGATGAACCACTAAAACATGGTGCCAGGGAATTGTTAGGCAAGCACATGACACATGGTATCATAGCATAATTGAAATTAAAAATATGTATAGTTTTTAAGACCAATTGTTCTAAGTAATAATCAACCTGCTAATTGTTAAGGGATAAGCTTTGGTAAAATAATGAAGCTTGAAACTAGTTCCTTGTTTTTCGAGCAATGTAGTCATCTACGCTGAACTTCATGGATAACGAGTGGAGAAGATAAACGATGATGATACTTAATCACCCATACGATCCATCCCTGTGAATTGTGAAAGAAGATGATACTAGGATGAGTGTTACTGTTACATCGAGGCCGATCGATTCTTCAACATGTAGACTAATGTGAAACTCCTTGAATAAATTGAAAATCTAAAAGTAGTTGAGGCCTTTATCTTTTGTCCATCTAGAAGGAATCTACTTATGATTGCTAGTGCGGCAGATACGTCTAGACCATTATGTCTATGACAAAATACTACCATTGCTACCAGCCATGATTCTCAGCCCAAAAATGACCAAAAAATAGCAAATGCACTGGTTGATCCCTCACTCTATGTATATGAGAGTGATGTAGGTATTGTGGTCATTACAATATATGTGGATGATTTGATCATTGTGGGCGATAGTGAGATAAAGATTGAAAATGTGAAGGCCCTCCTCAAGAATGAATTTGAGATGAAGGATTTGGAAAAACTGTGCTATTTTCTCAACATAGAGATAATCAAGACTCCCAACAATATATAGTTGTCACAGACACGCTATGCATTGGATATGTTGAAAAAGTATGGTATGGCTAATTGCAAGGCTATTTCTATATCTTTGGATGTTAATGCTAAGGTTAGTACACATAAGGGTAACTTGATTGAGGATGTCACTATGTATCGAAAGATTGTGGGGAACCTTATCTATTTGAAGATCTGCCACTATGTATTGAAAGATTGTGGGGGTAGCCTTATCTATTTGAATATCACCAGGCCAGACCTAAACAACATAGCTAGTTTGGAGAGTCAGTTTATGTAGCTTTCACAAAATCCACATTTGGATGTAGTGTGGCAGACACTATGTTATGTCAAGTCCTCATTCGATTATACCTTATTTCATGGTGCTAGAATACTATTGGGCTTGCATGGTTACATAGATGCAATTGGGATGGTAGTATTTTGGACTAGATGTATATCACTAGTTTAATGTTTTCCTTTGGCAGTCATGTTGTTACTTGAGGCAGCAAAAAATAGCCGACATTTGTCTTATCTAGTCTAGGGGCAACATATAGAGGTGCTGCAATTTACTTGGTGATTTGGGGATGTAGGTGGACAAGCAAGTTATCATCTACTATGAGAACCTTAGTAGCATTCAATTGGCTAGGAATCCAATGTATCATGCATGGACCAAATACATAGAGCTCCATTACCATTTCATTCAAGAGTGGGTTCTGGCAAGTGATATTGACTTGGTTTATGTCAATTTATGTTAGCACAGAAGATCAAGCTATTGACATTTTTAGCAAGGCCTTGGGAGCTAAGAAGCTTCAACGCTTCAAGATTATGCTTAGAGTTCACAAGCTCGTACTAAGCTCAAGAGGGAGTGTTGAGATGTTGAGCTCTACGTGGATATTACTCACTAGTATGCTAGGTGACTAACATGAGAATACACTAGTGATTCTACAGCTAGACTATACCTAAGTAGTCTATCCTTGGTTATGATACATTTATTGTGCCACCTCTTCTTTCCTTAGTGGGTTCACACTTAGTAACTTCTTGTACATACATTGTGGTACTCTCATATTAGTCTTTTGTCATGTTGTAGGACTGTTCTTTTGTGTACAAAAAGAAGAAAGAAGAAAGAAGAAGAAGAAGCTTTTGGCCCTATCTCTTTGTGTGCTCAAGTATCCATTGCTTTTGTATGCGTACTCTTGGCTTCTTCACATCTCTCCTCTGTTATCTATTTTGACCATTTTCTTGTGATACATGTAGCCTTGCATTACTTTACATAGAAGAAAATGCTTACTCTTTTATTTTTCTTTTACCTACATAGTTTCATTGATGACGATTTCAAGCCTACGTAACAAAGTAATATGAAAAAAGAGTACATTATTTTAGTAAAATTTTGCAGTAAATAGACATTATGATGGCTAACATCAAAGTTGTGTCTATAGACATATAGTGACAAAATCTAACATGAGGTCTCGAATGTGTTAGCAAAGTTGTTGCTCCCCCTTGCCATACAAGGTTAGAAGGTGAAATTGTAGGTTTTTCATGTTAGGAATAGCTTTAATTTATTTTTCTATGGATAGAAAAAAACAGCTCTAATTTCATCTAACTTGGCCAACACAGTTTCTCTTAGTAAATCTTATGTTCTCTAGAATAATTTCCATACTTCACTTCAAGTCCCCATGCAAGAAGGCATTATTAACATCTATTTGGTCATGATCTTACTATTTCATACAACCACTACTATAACATCCCTTACAGTAGCCATTTTAGCCACTAGAGCAAAAGTCTCCTCATAATCAATGCCATGAGCTTACTCTATCATGTGGTGACCAACCTTGCCTTATAGTGCTGATAGATCTATTTCACCTTATTAACCCATTTGCAACCAGTAGCTTTCTTGCTTTAGTAAAGGCACCACATCCCACCTTGTAAACCCATTTGCAACCAATATCTTTATTGCTTTCTAGTAAAGGATCAAAATCACATTTTTCATGCTCCTTAAGTCCATCCATTTCTTCATACATAGAATTATCCCAATGCTCATTATCCACTACATCCTCAAAACTAGGGGGTTCTGCATCATATACAACCTTAGCCATGTATGCATAATGATGAGCTACATAGCTATCATACATCAATTGCTACATTGACTTTCCTACTTCGGTTGACTTCCATGGATCTAGATCACTACTAGGTGTCTTACCATCCTCTCATGCCTTTCTTACATTAGGTGTATTACTAGATGTAATCCCAAATTCTTCATTGAAGCTTTACTCAGAACTATCTGTATTCATATCAACATGAGAGAAACCTAGTGATACATTAGTTGTAATAGGTGAGTTCCCAACCTTCTCCTTTCCTTTCCTTGACATTTGTGATTTGATTGGTGGAGTGACCTATGACCATAATGATGGCTTTGGAGGGGCCTTTTATTTATAGCCCATGAAAGTGGCCAAGTTAACTTATCCGACCTACCATATTATGAACCTCCCTTATTTATCCAAGGAATATTTTAGCTAGAATTCTCTTTATTTTTAGGCATGGGATATTGCCTCAAAACCCCCATCAAGGGGACTACTAGCCCCCTTGATATCCCCCAAGTAGGAGCTACTTTTATAGCCCCTACACCCCAAAATAGGTGTCGCTGATAGCTCTCATATCCAACAACTTGATGCAGTGTGCATTGAGGTTCCTACCAACTTAATTACTCTATATAATCCAAAGGTTAGAACCACAAAAGCTACTTTTTTTCCATCTAGTCGCATAAACCTCATTGGATATACAAGTCAAGACCCAGTAAGTGCACGCATGGCTTCTCCTCATTAACCTTTTTCCCATCCAATCACATAAGTCTCATCTAATATATAAGTCAAGACCCACCGAACTCACACATGGCTTCTCCTCATAAACCTTTTTGTCATCTGGTCACATAAACCTCACCTGACATACAAGACCCATCAATCTCACACATGGATTCTCCTCATAATGGGGGCCTTATAACTTTGAGAACCATGCATCATTGGCGATGCCTTATGAGGCTAGAGTGTTGAACATATCTATCAATCCTTTCATGTGGTGAGAGGTGAGGTTGAGGGAGTGTCTGTGAGGTTGAATTAAAAATTAGCAAAGGACATTTTACGAAGCTTGATTTGCTCTACTTGTCCCCTCATTCTTCATCTTCTCCTCTCCATGTCACATGCAAAGGTAGCGATGGGGACATAGAATAAAGCAAGGAGCATTGTGTTGATCATGGATCTTGCTTATCAAGATATCATGACACAACAAGGTAAGTTGGTTAGGATGTTCTCTATACATGGTGTGAGTCATTTTATTGCATAAGTGGTAGATTGGATTTTTCCTAAGGTCTTACGTGTGAGTAGGTTAGGTGAGAGAGAGTTGTTATTATATGTGCTATGCCCTTGAGACAATGAGGATTGTGTTCTAAGTCCCGATGTTTGAG
Source organism: Lygodium microphyllum (assembly GCF_053477565.2). Classification (NCBI taxonomy): domain Eukaryota; kingdom Viridiplantae; phylum Streptophyta; class Polypodiopsida; order Schizaeales; family Lygodiaceae; genus Lygodium; species Lygodium microphyllum. The sequence goes on from NC_141136.1 coordinate 116,026,702, forward strand.
CACATGGAGTGCAACATTTTTGGTTCCCTTACCATGATATAGGATGTGTTGGTCACAAAAAGTATCTAACATGTATCAAGATATGGATTATGATTGGGTATGCTAGAGAAAACTCTAAAGTGCATACGAGTAGTTAGTTTTGTTTATTATTAGTCAAAAATAGAGTGCTCAGATTTTTTTACTAACCAAAATTAAATTTCTTCTTGCAAAGTGTTTTATGAGAATGCATCATAAATAGGAACAAGAGATCAATTTGAACAAGGGAAGGGAAAGAAAATTTGATCAATATCCTTGTTACAATGAGTAAAATACATTTTCACATGTGAACCAAGGGGACACTCCAAAGAGAGAGAGAGAGAGAGAGAGAGAGAGAGAGAGAGAGAGAGAGAGAGAGAGAGAGAGAGAGAGAGAGAGAGAGAGAGAGAGAGAGAGAGAGAGAGGCCCTTAGGTGCATGAGAGGGAGAGAAGCATTGATCTATCTCCTTGTTATAATGAGTAAAAGAGACCTCTTTGCATGTGAACCAAGGGAGTACTCCAAAAATAGAGAGAGAAGGAAAGTGTTGGGGGTAAAGGCGCCTCTGCCTAGCCGCCCATGTATTACTACACTGATAGTCACCGCCACTACACAATGCAGGTGGCAGGCGCCCGTCATTGTCACTTTATTCTTTATTCTTTTAGTGACAGTTTGAATAAAGGAAGGCCCGATCACATATTGTGACTATTGGAGTTCCCATTTCTAGTCTCTCCCTTTCTTGCTCTTGCTCTCCCGCCATAGCTCTCGAGTCCAACCTTCGATCCTTCGCTCCCTTTAAACTGGTATTAGAGCTTTTCTTTCTGACTCTTGAGCTTGGTTTGTGGCATTCTCAGCATCCCATCGACTCCCTTCTTGCATTGGGTCTCGTTACTCCTTCAAGCTCCCGTCACTCCTCGGCTTTCCGAGCACCTTCCATTGTTGGGAACCTTCAGGGCATTACATCAGAGGTATTTGATAATTTTCTTTAGGGTTTACTTCAGTTCTCAGGTCTCACAGGCCGTAAACAAGATTGGGGTAGCCACCATTGAAGCTCCCTTGCTTCATATCTCACTTGCCTTTGAACAAGACTTGTTGGAGCTTGTTTGAGGCCTTCCTTGGCTTTAACCGGACCCCTCCAAAGCTTGGCCCCCATTTTTTGCAGCCCCAGGACTAGCATTTACAGTTGGTGGAATCACGTAGTCCTCCCATATGTGTCTTCAGCATTGACAGTCACAATAGCAGCTCTCCCCCTCCATTGGCTCCATTTCGGGCATATGAACATGCTTTGATGCTTGATTTTGATGGTTGATGTGTTGGCATAGCATTTGGACTGATTTAACATTGTTTTGGGACTGTCATAATAGTCCACAGGTAGTTTATGACAGTGTTGCATTGACATTTGATGCTCCATCTTATTTGGCATTGTCATTTGATGCCTGGATGTTAGGGGAATGTATGCCTATTGTTTGGCAACCATTTGGAGTTGATTTTGGTGCTGAAATTCTTAGTTTTAAACAGTAGATCATTGTTGTACACAGTTGAACTGAAGTCATTTTACTCATGTATACTTATGCCTATGCTTTTCGGGCTATGTTTCGGGCATATATGGTGATGTATTGACACTTGGGCTCGACATAGAGCTTGGTTTTGATTTGGGATTGTTGGTTGAGCTTGAGATCGCTTTACAAAGCATTTGGATGCTCTGTCTTGGATGTACTTATGGCATGTATGTTGCTTATGTCTGACCGGTCTTGACAAGCTTAGCCTATGCCATTACTACATGCTAGTTACATTGTTTGGAGCCTATTGCTACTAGAGCTCGGTCTTGGCTTGACCTTGGATTCTCAAAGCTTACTTGAGCTATTTATTGTCTTGCCAAAGTTGTATCTTGGGATGTACTTGATGTCTTACATGCTTATGGATACTACATATGGATGCTCTACTGCCTACATGTTCTGGATGTACTATTGATGTATTGTCTTGAACTTATGTCATTGGCACTATGTCTTTCCTTGGCTTGAGATCTTGAGCTCATACATACGACTTTTGTGCCAGTGGAAGCATTCTTGAATGCTTATCAGACATTGAGCAGGTGGTACTTTTATGCATTGAGCCGTTACATGCTATTGAGCAGTTACAGACACTTGAGACTTTGGGACTTCTTACCTTTTGGGATGATACATCATATGTCTTGGTTCACTGTATGCTTATGAGCTAAGTCTCAGTTTTGGATCCCTATCTTTGTGAACTAACACCTACTTGTGTCAAGTTTTGGTAGTGGTAGGAACACTTTGCCCCGTTGCTTGGGGGGTGTGTCTACTCACTGGAAGATGTTTGTATGACATACTTGGGTGTTGGATTCATGCTTATCGACCGTCATATGCTTATTCTATGCCTGCATGATGCCGGCTTTGGTCTTGGCAGTATCTGATTGCCTTGGGATCCGATTTTGGCACTGTTAGTTCTCTTTTACTGAAATCTGAAATTTATTACAGCAAGCACATATGTATGGACTGACATGGATTTTTCATGCTGAAACACTCTGAAATGATGTACTGTCCCTAGTACTTGGTGGGCATCAGCTTTGGTTCCACTTTCTTTGCCATTTTTCCTCGATTTTGGTGATTTTTTGGTCATTTTCTGCAATAAACAACAAGCAAATTTGAACTGTCTACAGTCTTCCAGCCTGCATTATGGCGAGTTCGTCCACTGATCATGCTATTTTCAACATCACTAAGCTTGATGGTATGAATTAATCTTATTGGAAGAGCCAGAATTGGTAGGTGTTGGTGCAGAAATCACAGATCAAACCTTTGAGGTTAAGCGGGCATCTGCCTGCAACTATGCCAGATGAGGAATGGCTTGAGCTTGATGAGTTATGCAAGTCCACTATTGTATTGTCTCTCACAGAACAGGTTCACTATAATGTCTTTGAGGAAGAACAGAGTGCATGGCAATTGTGGGAAAAGATAAAAAATCTCTATGACAAGAAAAGTCCAGCAAGTCAAATGTATTGGCTGAAGCAGCTTATGGATCTGCGCATGAAGGAGAATGTGACTATATCTACTCACTTGAGCCAGTTCCATGCTATACTCAAGAACTTGACTTCGGAGGACATCACTTTTACAGAGGATGTCACTCCTCTTTTCTTTCTTGGTACTCTTAATGAGTCATGGGATGTATTCCGCACTGCATTATGTGCCTCTATTACTACCTTGAAATTATCTGATGTTAAGAGTGCTCTTCTCCAGGAAGAGGTTAACCGTAAGAATTTGGATGCCTCTCGTGTGTCGCATGCTATGACAGTTAGAGGCACGAATGATGGATATGGAAAGCATGGCAATGGTAGTGGTCGTGGACGGGATTCTCAGAAATCTCGGTCCAAGTCTTGTGGAAAGTCCTGTAGCAAATCCCGTGGCAAGAATGTAGATGTTACTTGTCACCATTGTGGGAAAAAGGGCCATATTAGGCCACAATGCCATGAATTGCCCAATGAAAGGTGCAGAGATAAGGGGAAAGACAAAGTGCAAGATAAGTCTTCTGATCGCAGCATAGTACCTGCAAAGTCCAGTGTTAAAATTGAAGAGATCAATGAATGTTGATGATGATGATTATATCATAGCAGCTTCTTCTAGTGCTTTGCAGATGACAGAGATACACTCTATGTATGCACAGTGTTGGATCTTGGACTCAGGTGCGTCCTTTCATGTGAAACCTTGCCGAGAGTGGTTTCATTCATACCGTACTGTTTCGGGTCTTGTGTGCTTGGGTGATGACAGCTCTCTTGATATTGTGGGCATTGGTGATGTTAGGCTGCAGTTTCCTTCTGGCAGCAGTTTTGTTATGTAGGATGTACGTCATGTACCTGCTTTGACATGCAGTCTCATGTCAGTTGGATAACTTGATGATGCAGGATATCATGTAGGATGTACGTCATGTACCTGCTTTGACATGCAGTCTCATGTCCGCTGGACAGCTTGATGACGTAGGATATCATGTATGTTTTGGAGACTCTGCATGGAAGATCACTCGTGGTGGCAGACTTGTGATTGCGAGAGGTGCCAAGACTAGCAGTCTCTACCCCTTGATTGTATCAGCTTCTTCCCTTGATCATGTTTTGTCTGTGGGTTCTATCCCACATGTATCTCTTTGGCATGCCCGTTTGGGCCATATGTCTTTGAAGGGAATGAAAATGCTTTCTGGTTTGCAGTTCTTACTGCCCCTTGATTATGCATTTTTTGATTCATGTGAGCATTGTCTTTATGGCAGGCAGACTAGGTCTACGCATAAGAAGTCTGGTAGGCCACGCATGAGTGAGCCCTTGGCATTGGTACATTCAGATGTCTGTGGGCCCATGCCTTGTCAGTCTATGGGTGGTGCAAAGTATTTTGTTACGTTCATAGATGTTTTTTCACGAAAAGTTTGGGCTTATCCCATTAAGCTGAAATCCGATGTCTTGGCTGTGTTTCAGAGATGGCTTGCATTGGTTGAGAACTAGTTTGGGTATAGGCTAAAATGCCTAAGGACAGATAATGGGGGTGAGTATATCTCACGTGCTTTTGAGCAATTATGTGATGAGAGGGATATTAAGCGTCAGTTGACCGCCCCCTACACCCCCCCCCAGAATGGTTTGGCTGAGCGGATGAATAGAACCATCCAAGAGTGCGTACGCAGTATGCTTAGCCATGCAAGCCTACCACAGAGCTTTTGGGCTTAGGCAGTTAGTACAACTGTGCATGTCATAAATAGATCACCCTCTAGTGGTTTGGATTTCCAGGTTGCAGAGGAGGTATGGACTGGAAAACCTTCCTCTTATGTGCATCTCCGTGTCTTTGGATGTGAGGCATTTTGTCATGTGCCCAGGGACAAGAGAAGTAAGCTAGATCCCAAGAGTGTCAAATGCATTTTCCTTAGTTATGGGGATGCAGGCGAGATGGGTTACCATCTCTGGGATCCGCAGGCGCGGAAAATCATCCGCAATCGTGATGTAGTCTTCCATGAAGACAAAATGCATAGGCAACTTGAGAGAGTTGTCGAGATCCGTAGGGTCATATTTTAGGAGGAGCCGAGAGCTCCCGCACAGCCAGTTGGATAGCCTATAGCTGCAGCAGATGCTCATGGTCAGGGTATTGGATAGGCATCTGGGTAGGCAACAGAGCCTACCATGAGATGGTCTACTAGAGACAGACATCCACCTGATAAATTTTAGCCCTCGATGTATTATGTCTTGGTTACAGATGTAGGAGAGCCTTTCACCTATGATGAGGCTATGCACAGGGGTGACAGTCACTCTTGGGAGAGGGCTATGCAGTTTGAGATAGACTCCCTACATAAGAATGACACTTGGGATTTGGTTTCCTTTCCTACGGGCAAGAAGGCTTTGCCATGCAAGTGGGTGTACAAGCTAAAAAGTACCCCTTAACACCCCAAGCCGGCATACAAGGCTAGATTGGTAGCAAAGGGTTTTAAGCAAGAGCATGGTGTGGACTTTGATGAGGTCTTTTCTCCTGTGGTTAAGATGACCACCCTGCACTTAGTCTTGGCTTTGGTTTCTCAACTTGACTTGGAGATGGATGTCAAGACGGCTTTCTTACATGGGGACTTGCATGATGAGATTTATGTGGAGCAGCCTAAGGGGTTTGCAGAACCTGGCAGGCAGCACCTAGTGTGAAAATTGAAGAAAAGTCTTTATGGCTTGAAACAGGCACCTAGGGAGTGGTATCATAAGTTTGATGCCTTTATGCAGTCGCACGGCTACAGTCAGAGTGCTATGGATCCGTGTTTTTACACAAAGAAAGCCCGTGATTGTTCTTTATTGATTTTGGTACTCTATGTGGATGATATGGTGATAGCAGGGAAAGCTCATGATGAGCTAGATGCTCTTAAGGCTCAGCTCAAGAAGAGCTTTGAGATGAAAGATCTGGGACGTGCCACTCACATACTTGGTATGCGCATTAGATGCAACAGGCATAAGGGACTCCTCTACTTATCACAGAGGGAGTACATTCATAAAGTCCTTGAGTGCTTCCGCATGCAGGACGTAAAGCCTATTGGCTGTCCATTGCCTTCTTATGTGAAGGTATCACAGACTGATTGTCTACAGACAGATGAGTAGAGAGCCGAGATGGCCAAGATTCCCTATGCATCCGCAGTGGGCAGTCTTATGTGTGCCATGATAGCCACTCGTCCAGATGTTTCTTTTGCAGTTGGTGTTGTGGCACGCTATATGGATACACCTGGCAAGAAGAATTGGGATGCCGTGAAGGGTATCATGAGGTACCTAAAGGGCACTGCAGATATGTGCATATGCTATGGCAGCCAGGATAAAGGAGTCGTGGGGTACACTAACTCTGATTATGCAGGACATGCAGATAGTATGAAGTCCACTTTTGGCTATGTATTCACCTATGCTGGAGGTGTTGTTTCTTGGATGTCCAGGTTGCATAAATGCACGGCCCTTTCTACTACAGAGGCTGAGTATGTTGCAGCCACTGAGGCTTGCAAGGAGGCCATTTGGTTGGGTCATTTAGTTGCCAACCTTGGTATTGATGCTATCCCTACACTGCATTCGGATTCTATGAGTGCTATTCAGTTAGCCAAGAATCCACCGGTCTTCCATGCGAAGACGAAACACATTGAGGTGAGGTATCACTTCATACGTGGGGTCGTTGAGGACAAGTCTGTTGATCTTGTTAAGATCTCGACTGACCAGAATCCTGCAGATGTACTCACGAAAAGCCTCTCTACAGAGTGCTTTGCCTTCCTCAGGAGGTTGATGGGCGTGGGATGAGATGACGTCTTTCCTCATCCTATTGTACATGTGTACATGTTGTACTATCTTTTTTCTTTTTGTTTTCACTCCTCACTAGGGCAGATTTACCTTTAAGTGGGAGGTTGTTGGGGGTAAAGGCGCCTCTGCCTAGCCGCCCGTGTATTACTACACTGACAGTCACCACCACTGCACACTACAGGTGGCAGGCACCTGTCACCGTCACTTTATTATTTATTCTTTTAGTGACAGTTTGAATAAAGGAAGGCCCGGTCACACATTGTGATTGTTGGAGTTCCCATTTCTAGTCTCTCCCTTTCTTGCTCTTGGTCTCCAGCCATAGCTCTTGAGTCCAACCTTCGATCCTTCACTCCCTTTCAGAAAGGTCCGTGGATGTGTGAGAGGGGGACTAACTTGTGGCTTGAACACAAGAGATGGAAATGGAGGCCTTCATGCATAAAAAGAAAAGATACCATGATTTTCTATGTGAGGAATGTGGAGTTATTGCAAATGAACTACCTCACTTAGAAGGAGAGAAAGTCTTGCATGATGTGAACAACTAGTAGGTTGGTTTCTGCTGATTACATCCAACACTACATCATGAACACAATGCCACATATCATAGCAAGGATGCCCCACCATAGTAGCACCAAACTCAATAGACCAAAAAAGCCACAAATTGGATTTGGATATATGCCCATCAAGCTTGAATTGAGTAATCTTCAGCTCTTGGATTGCTGAATTCTCCATTTTGGCTTAAGAAGATTCATCTTCTTTCTAGCATTGGGAAGATTCATGGATACTTTATTCCAAGCCCTCCCACCTTGGTAGGGAAGTTTTTTATTCTCATGGTATTGCCATTAAAGGATGATGATAATATCAAATAATATGACACAACACCTTTGGACATAGCTTAAGTAGTATCCATGGTGTTGTGTGGCTTTGAAGAAAAGACATTAAAATGCTAATATGTCATCTTTATTGGAATGTCTGAGGAATACACTACCTATTATACATGCATGTGAGAACATGATAGACATGAAATGAAACTATTGAAACTTGATTGCTAAACGTCAAGGGATGGGAATTAAAGGAGAGAAAAAGCAAGAAGTTTTGAAACTAATGCAAGAGAAGAACTAGAGGAAGATTAGGATGGTAGAGTTGTGGATCAACAACAAGTAGCCTATGCAATTTTCATCGTGATTTTCAAGCTTCATAGTACTTCTCTCTTCTCTGCCATGTGTGATGCATATTTAGCATGCTTATTGGATGAGGAGTGAAGGATTTTTGGGGTTTCTTTGGGGTTGATCTCAAAGCATACTTTAGGATTGATCTAGACATTTTCAAGAATGATCTGAAAGACTTGTTGCAACAAATTCCAACATCAAGGAGATCCATGAACTGCTAGAACAACTGAAGAAAAAAAGCACTACTCTATGTATGCGAGAAGAAAGGGGAAAAGTAGAAGGGTGAAAGTTGGAAACCTTAGATGAGAGGAGGCTTTTGTATGCTAGTTTTCACTATCATAAACTAATGCAAACAAGGTTTCTGAAGCAGCCCATTATAATCCCAAATTTCTTCTCTAGTTTATATACATGGATGTCATAAAGGCTGCTACTACCCTATTTCAAGAGAAATAGTGGAGGGAAATGAAACCTTAAGTCATGGTTGATGTATACTATTTTTTTATAGCCAAAAACTAAAGAAAACAATATCATAAAGGTAGACCATTGTTGTTCTAAAACTCATCATTGTTCTATGTACTTGGCTATTCCAAAACAAGAGATGTAGTGGGTTGATTTGATGCTTTCATGATTCACTATTGTCATGAAGATTGTGTAGGAATGAAAGAGAGATATTTGTGATCTAGAATATGAAATTTCATATCTAGGACTAAATAAGTTTTGGATTGTTCATATATATGCACGATACTATTTTTGAACTATAGATACATTGTGTGCTATCCAAACTCGTGAATGGCGATTTATTTGTGTATGAGTTGATTGTAGCCAAGATTACTACTCAGCATCTCCTTTATCTATAGGAATGCATCCTCTTTAGTTTGTGTCCAAAATAAAGGATCTTTTTGAACTAATCTTTGTAAAGGATGCACATATTCAGCTAGCATATGAAAATACCTTGATAGACAACTCAATTTTTGAATAAAGCTCATCGATTCTTCTATAATTTTTGGAAAATCCATAAGAAGTAAGGCATCAATTTTACTATGTTCAGGTGAAATACCATTAACATATACTTCATAACCCTAGAGTATCACTTTACCCCTCGCTATCTTATATTTATCAAGATTCAATTGACCTCCATCTTGATCTAGTTTGCAAAAAACCTCACTAAGCTTTTCCACATACAAAGCTCTAGAGATGTATATGCAAAAGTTATCCATGAATACTTGCAAGGATTCCCCAATGAAAGGAGCAAATACCCAATTAGCCCATCTTTGAAAGCTAGCATATGAATTCATCAAACAAAAAGACATTACCTTGTAACAGAAACATCCCCAAGGAGTAATGAACGTTGTCTTTTTCTTATTCTCCTCTACTATTCTGATTTGGAAGTATTTAGAATACCCATCATATACACTAAATGTTCTTTCCAAATATTTCCACAGCCTCACATGAGTTTTTCCTCCTTGCAAACTTGGTAATATACCTAGCTCTAACTTGATTTCAATTTGCCTTTGTTTCCTCATTTAGTGAATCCCACCATAATCTTGCAGAACCTTCAAGCAACATGCCAACCGTTCAAAACTTATCAGCATCAATGTATTTGCAATCCTTGTAGGCCATCCATTCCAATTTCTTGATAAACTTATTTGCATTCTCATTTTTAGTACCACAAAAAGGTTCCTACCCAATCGTAGCCATGCTTGAGTTTGTGTGAAAATTGGTTTCCAAACCTTCTATTGATATAATCAATTGGTTTGTGTGAAAATTGGTTTCCAAACCTTCTACTGATATAATCAATTAGAGATCCTTAGCAGGGGCACCAATCTATGGTAGGTGAATTGGGTGGTTGGCATCTATCGACTCCCAAGACAACGCCATAGGACAAATGCTAAGAATCCCTATTAACAAAAGCTTTTGAATCAACATCACAAAAGGAAAAACAAGGTTCCCTACATCATTTTCTTTCCATAGAGAACTCAATCCAACCTTATAACAAATCAAATATTCAGATTTAAAGGTCTCATTATTTTTAGTAGCAGACCCATTGTAGGTATTGCCATTACAAGTAGTGCCATTGCCAAGACTATGAGACTATGGGTACTAAATTGCTTTTAGTTCTAGATTTGTATACCAACATGGAAAAACATGCATTTTAGTATACTCTTCTCTTATAGAACAATACAAAGTTTCAAGACCTACTGCAAGGCTGCCACTACACATCAAAAGATTGTGGATAGCAAACTACCTCTTTCTATTTCAAATATGTACTTAGTGTGAAAATACATTCATTTTAGCATACTCTTCCTAGATAAGCACTACAAAGATTTAGAAATTTTAGTACTTCAAGAGCTGAAGAAATTCAAATCATGAGAGTGTTAAACATGACCATGTGAGCAAATCTTTACATTCCCAAAGAAACCTGCAATGTTATTGCTTTTGCTACTAAAAATTATTCAAAATCTCTATTGACTCAAGTCATATATTTAGCCTTCAACATCAATACATGATCTTCACAACATATCAATTCTTCAATCACCAAAACTCATGTTTCCCTTTTCTAACTAATGAGAAACATCTAGTGCATGACATATACCATCAACAACAAAGAGCAAACAACCCCCTTGCTATCTCTATCATGCTAATAACAACACCTCTAACAAGACACTATACTCACTATATTTTCTAGAATAAGAGAAAGGGAAAGGGAGATTGAAAGCAAACACTTGTTGTAGTCTAACAATAGAGAAATTGTGACAACAAACTTATGATAACTACTTATTTTGAGCTATTTTTACACTATTTTTCATCTAGCTCTATATTACACAATATTTTTTATAAAAGTCTAATTAAAAAAGATCATAAAGCCGTATTTGATCATGCTAAGATGGAGTTAGAAGTAGAGAGTTGGGATATTTTAGACAGGGAATTTTAGGGAGCAGAGAAGTAGTAAGTGGTAGAAGGCGAATATGGGGAGAGATTTTTAATGAAAGCAGTGGATATTTTGGAGACGGAAAGAAATGAGGGTATAATTTAGTATGCATGCATAGAATTTGGATCAAGGGGCATGGTCAAAAAATAGACTGGAGATATGGAAGGGTGTCAAAAAGTTCTGGTTCAAGTGGGAAAACCTTAGATTTTGAAAATGAAATAATCAAGAAGTTGGAGGAGAATGTCATGGGAAGAAGGAGGTTGACAAAGAAGAAAGAAAATCATCAAAACTAGGCGCCATATTCTAGGAGTGTGTTGATGGATTCTCTATAGCATTTGGCATCATTCTCAGCATCATTTGGCTGCAAACAATTATTTCTCTCATCTACTTCCTCATCATTTCGTTCTTGAAGATGTTCAAGACTAAAGTAATTATTAGTGTATATTAGTGATTTTACTTGAGTATTAATAGATATTAGTGATGAATTAATAGTTTTTAGATAAGTACTTTCTCTAATTTAAATGTTAAACAAATTAGGTGTGATATGTTAGGGGTTTTAGTTCAAAATTAGGATTAAATAGTAACATTTGAAAGATTGCAAGTAACTCAAATGAGTCTGTTTGGGTGACATGATAGTTGGACTACATAATGAAAAGTTAGGATGTCTTTTATATTGTTACTTTGGGGTTAAAAAGAGTGTATAAATCCACTTCCAATCCTTAATTAACACAATGGCTTTACACATAGTCATCTTGCCTGTTTATCTAGAGGCCTCTTACGAGACCATCATTTTTTGTGCACTTGTCGAGAGGGGCAATCATGTTAATTAAGGAGAGAGGGGTGTCCTTGGTTGTTTTAATAACTTAAGCATAAACTAAAATGAAATAAATTTTAAGGCAAAGATGACACACTAAAAATGAATAAAACGTGGAGGGAAGATATATAAGATATTTCGATTACATAAAACCAAACTTCTTCCAAAGTTTAATATCCCCGAAGGAGCCAAATAATTAACCAACTCAAGCATGGTAGAAGAAACACATAAGGAGTCTTCCCTAAGAGATGGGGAGAAGCTATAGAGCTTAGGATTAGAACTTTACACCTATTTGACCTTGCTGTAGGACTTAATTAGTTATTTTGAGATTAAGCAAAAGAATTATCGATCTAAGCAAACGAGAACCTGATGAGCCATTACACTAAAGCTTTCTTACAAGGCTTCCTCCTTGAATTGCCACATGATATTCAACGAATTATCGTAGATAAGGTAAGGGATACTGAATTAATGGATGGGGGAAAACACTTTGGACCTCAATTGTGGGTTGATGTCGATAAATTATGCACTTGAAATTGGGGTTTTCAAGATGAAGCAAAGGGAATTGTGCTATTAGTGTCACACTTTAATTTAGTCTATGAAATACAACTTAACACCATGAGTATGAAACACCATTATGACTAGTTTTCTAGAGAAGCGTATAAGTCTTTTAGGAGAATAGATTGGGCTCACGTGTCTCAATGGTGGGTAGTAATAACTAAGGGAGTCAAAGTAACATTTGATACAAAGGAAGCGAGATAAGTGGCTAAGATTTTAGGATTAGTAGAAAAGCTCAGTGATGATATACTTTATGGGGCTAAGGATAAGGAACTACCTAACATTCTTCGAAAGTTGAGTTTACATAAATAAGGGCTCTTACAATGGAGAATGATAGGAGGATGCACACGGTGGTAGAGAAAGCTATCACACACTAGAGTGAATGAGTGAAAGTCAGAAGTTAGCACGAGATGAAAGAGAAAGAATAAGATTGGAAAAGAAAGCTGAGTGAATAGTAGAGTAGTTAGAAAAAATTGAACATTGAGCTGCAAAATACTTTGCAAGGTGGACTGAGTTTGTCATTAGGAATCCAAAAAGTCACTAGAGAGTCATCTTTTGTTGGAACCTATTCAAATTACAATTAAGAGAGGCAAGTAGGAAGCTTTAAGAAAATGAGTGGTACCAATAAGGGTAGCTCGAAGAACGGGTCAACTGCTAGTAAGAAGAAAGAACATGACACAAAAGGAGAGGGTCGAAATGCTGATGATTTTGTGGGTTTCTAATAATGTTTCACTGAAAAAGTTGGATATAGGACAAATGAAGACTTCATTGATCGTATGATAGAGGGTCATAGTATATATAGTCTTTCAAAATATTGGGGTCTTAATAGATAATTTGTTGACCCAAAAGAGTGGGTTCCAATCTTTGAGGATCTAGAGGAAGTGTTAAGAATGTTATATATGGCTATGAGAGTGCCTATGCGATTTTCAGATTTCACACAATATTCTAGTCATTGGGATGAAGATCTTGACATGCATGTCCAATGGTTTTAAGTGACATGTATAGTGAATGAGATTATTGTTGAGATAAAAAATTTCACATATTCCCACTAACTTTGAAGGATGAATCAACCTTCTGGTATGGTAACCTTCCTGTTGCCACAAAGGCAACTTATGCAGTGTTAAGAGATACATTCTTAACTAAGTTTAGATGACAAGGGTTTCATGACCATTTAAGATTAGAGTTTGACTCTAGCACAAAATCTAGGAGAAATCATGGAACATTACATCGAAAAGATGGAAAAATTAATTAGAAAGATGGAACCAAATACTCCTTCAGAGGATATGAAAAAACAAAAATTTATTGAGGGACTACATGAAACTGTTAGGAAACATGTAAGCCTTAAATGACTAGCTACTTTAGCAGACACAAAGATAGAAGTACGATGGTGGGAGGAAGTGCAATTAGGATAGTTGAGGAGAAAGGGTTATACAATAACCGGGGATTAGTTCCCTAGCTCCTCAGGCTATGTTTATGATGAGTACAGGTGTGACACCATCATCAATGTCATATTCAGGATTAAATCTATATATGGTGCCCCCAATATATCCATCACTATCGATAGTCATTGCATCTATAGGAGGGAGTCTAGATGAGTTTAAGATGGCTAAGCTAATAGCCAAATCTTTGGAAAATATGAAGAAAGAGATCTTAGCTGAAGTAAGCCCCAATGCAAAGGGAGTTTATAATGTTAGTCAGCCTGCTAGTGCGATAGGATCAACTCTAGTATCTAATCAAAGGAATCCCACACCACCAAGGCCTAACACTTGGTGCACAAAATATCATGGTTTCAATCATTTAGCAATAGAATGCTCCACACCAAGTAGAGTGGTTCATGATCAGCTGAGAAATTCATTTTTCAAGTATTGCTTAAAAAACAATCACATGGAGGATCAATGCTTGGATTTTAAAAACTCATTTGTGACAATAAACAACCCAAATGCAAACAAATTATAATTATATGGATAGTCAAAATGTGACTTATCTGATTGGAGCTCCTAGTAGGCCATTTATGCCAAGAGGTATGACAACCTAGGGACACCTCGAGTGCCAAGGAATCAAGGACAAGGACGATATTCTAGAAATGAAAGGAGACCTTCATTGTATAGAAATGCTCATTTCAAAAGGAATAATAACAAAAGAACAAGTGTGATTTGTTAGAGATGTGAGCAACCTAGACCTGTGACTAGGTTCTGCCCAAATGAGCAAAAGAGAAAAGATGATGTCCCTTTGTATGCCAAGTGTGCCTGTGAAGGTCATTGTGAAAAGGATTGCCTAGGGGAAGGTACATCTTCACAAACCCAAGATAAGGGTAAAGGCATGGCTGACTCGGTGCAAACCTAGTAGGAATTGTAGAGGATTTGGAGGTAAGGCCAATTAAGAAAAAGCATGTCACCTTTAACTTGGATGTAATGATAGGGGTAATCACTCGATCAAAATCAAACCCAATAATTATCTTAGATAAGGAATAGGGTCTAGGTTTGAATGAGCCTAATGATGCTAAGGTTGAGACTCCAAAATAGGAGAGACCTTTACCAAAATACTTGGAAGATCATGATGTAGAAAAAGATGCAACATATTCACCACCTAATTTAGAAGATCGGCTGCTTTGCCCATTCCTTTAAATTCTCCAAAGATTAAGGAAGGAGTGGATCCATTTTATCAAATACTGAGAGCATTAAAAATAGTTAAAGATAATGACAAGGAGAAAGGAATATATTTTGATGTATGGGATAAACTGAAAAGTTTACAATTTTCTATTAACTTGAGATAATTACTAGAAATTTCTCCCACTTGTAGAAGAGAGATATATCATAGATTAATACGGCGAAGGGCTAAAAGGAGAAATCCTAGGGACTGGCTCGCCAAATACAAAAGTTGCTAATATGGATAAAGGTGTTCAATCTTTAAGAATCATGGATTTATTTTTGGATCTAGGGGCTCCAATTGTAGACATGGAAGTGATGAAGCACATGATATTTTGGGGCTAAATTGGATGGTGGAATGACAATGAATTTAATGATAGAAGAAACGATACTTAAATTAGGGTTGAATGACAAGAATAGATTACAAGTATTGTTCTATGTTTAGCTGATCAAGGGAAAGTGATGCCCTTAGGTCTCTTATATCAAATTCTGAGTGTGATCATGGGGTTGGACTTTAGCATTAACTTTTTGGTAGTGCAACCTATTCAAGGAGCTACTTCATACCCAATTCTTTGGGCAGACCTTGGTTGTTATAGTCCCAGTGCGACCAAATCTAGCACAAAGGTATTATAACAATAGGACCCAAGCATGTGGCACCCAATAAGTTTTTGTTATTGGGTAGTCAATTACAAGGTGTTGCTTTGGAGAAATTACACAATGTTCTTAAGAAATATTCTCATATATTTGCCTAGAGCTATGCGGATTTGTAAGGCATGAAACCTGAATTGTGCCAACATTATATTGATATTGAAGATGGTGTTAGACCTATACGCCAGCGTCAATGATGCACAAGTCCTAATTATGCGGACAAAGTGCATGTTGAAATTACTAAGCTATTAGATGTGGTTTTTATCTATCCTATCATGTACAATGTCTGGGTTTCACCTATAGGCATTGTTCCTAAGAAGAACTCCAATAAAATTCTCATATATGTGAATTATCGTGCACTAAATAAGTATACTTGTAATGATATGTTTCCTTTTCCTTTTTGAGATCAATTGTTAGATTGAGTGGTAGGAAACCAATTATACTCTTTTCTGGATGGGTTTAGTGGCTATAATCAAATTCTAATTTATCTTGAAGATCAGCCCAAAACTACTTTCACTATAGAGTGGAGGACTTTTTCCTATAAGGTAATGCCATTTGGTTTGTGTAATGCACAAACTACTTTTCAGAGAGCAATGATGGTAAATTTTCAAGATTTTTTTATTAAATGGATGGAACTCTTCTTAGGCGACTTCTATGTACATGGTGATGAAGAAAATACGGATGATCATTTGGAAGAGGCATTCCAACATTGTGGGAGTACATGAGTCTCTTTGAATCTGGAGAAGTGTGCTTTTGGAGTGCTTTAGGGCATATTATTAGGCCATGTAGTTTCAGTGATGGCATTGTAATGGATATGGTGAAAGTTAAAAAATTTACTAATCTACCTTCACCCCAAAATTTGAAGAAATTATGAGGCTTTCTTGGTCACCTAAATTTTTATCAATGTTTTATCGAGTTGTTTGTAGTAGTAGCTTCACCTTTAACCACCTTACTAAAAAAGAATCAACTGTATAATTGGGATTCAGCATGTCAAGATACATTTGAGAAACTAAAACTTAAGTTGGTTGAAGGACCAATTTTGGTTTCAGTTGATTGGACTATTTCATTTTCATACTGATACTTCTATGGGTACATTGGGAGTTATTATGTGCCAAGCAAACGATAAGAATATCGATCATCCATCTAATTATGCTAGTCATAATTTAAGTGATGCGATTTAGAGAAAATTTAAACCACAACTGAGAAAGAGTGATTAGCAATGGTATTTGTCATTACTAAATCTCAACATTATTTATTGGGAAACAAGTGTATATTCTATGTGGATCATGAAACATTGAAGTACTTGTTAGATAAACCTAAAATTAGTGGCTAAGTTATGAGATGGATGCTATTTTTTCAAGAATTTGATTTTGAAGTAATTACTTGTGCCAATCAATTGCATGTTCTTGCGGACCATATGTCTCAGTTAATTACTAATGATACAAAGAAGGGTGTAGGTGATGAACTACCTAATGCTCAATTGTTTGAAGTTTCTATCACAATACCATGGTATGTGGATATTGCCAATTTTCTTAGTACGGCTAAATATCTACCAACTATAACTAAGCATGAACGTCGTCATATTTATTGTATGATAGTCATTTCTATAAATTTCTAAGAAAACTTTGCATCCGATGGTTAGGTCCATTTCAAGTTAAAGAGGTTTATGAGAATGGTTCAGATGGATATTCAAGACTTAGAGGTAGTACTAGAACCCTTTCGAGTTAATGGTCTTCATTTGAAACCTTTTGTGACTTAATTGAGAAGTTTGGATCTAACCGTGTAAAAAAAATGATTAGAATGTTTTTCTTGCTCATTTTGATATTTTATTTTGTTCTGTTGGGGAGGCAAATTCTTCATGGGATGTAGGTATGGAGATTCTTTGGATGGATGCCCTCAAACGTTGCCTTGATGCTGATAGTTATGATCCTATACATGTGGGACCTTATAGCATTCCTCAATTTCAGACGCACGACAAGTTTTTTGTATGCTCCATAGGGTGACATGTGTTGTGGTGTACATGTTGTGACTATCTTTTGTTTATAGTATCACCCTCAGTTTAGTTTTCAACCCTGTCAATGGTATCTTTATGTACATGCTCAACTACCATGTTGGTAGTGTCAGATGTATTTTCAATGCTATGGTACCATTTCCATATAACGATGTAGGGTAGCTAGGCAACAAGATTCTCTCCACTAAATTTTGATTAGGGGTAGCATGGATGAGAGATGCTAAGCTGGTGGGTATCTTTGCCTTTCATTTGCCTAGGCAAAGCAACTAATATTATGTGCTAGATTATATTCTTTGAGCGAAAGTGTTGAGCTAAAATGTTTGAACGTTGAATTTAGTGATGAATTCCTAGCCTTCTCATTGTTTCCTTTAGGAAAAGATACTTAAAACTAAATTAACATAAATTAATTTTGGGAGAGTATATTTATTTTTTCTTCCAAAGA
Source organism: Lygodium microphyllum (assembly GCF_053477565.2). NCBI lineage: Eukaryota > Viridiplantae > Streptophyta > Polypodiopsida > Schizaeales > Lygodiaceae > Lygodium > Lygodium microphyllum. The sequence goes on from NC_141136.1 coordinate 116,044,715, forward strand.
AAGAAAATTAGTTAAAAAAATACCCTAAAGGTTTAAGGGTTTCCTTTTTAAACCAAAAGAAAATTACCATCGTCTCTAAGTTCTTGGTAGGCTGTAGGGATTTCCTTGGCGGATGCCCTACATCTGATGCCTTGCATCTCTTTGGGATGGGACCTTTTGGGATGGAGAATAAATATATATACTCTTTCAACCCCGTGAAACAAAAAAAAACAAAAGAAGGAAATTTAAAAAAAAGGAAAGTTGGGAGTTAGGGACCATTGACTAGTTGTTCTCATAGAATGTTGAGGGTTAGCAGTTAAACCCTAGGAGTTCTATTTGGTATTGTAATATTAGCTTGCCTTGTATGGGTTTTTTATTAGACATGGTCCTTAACAATGATAGTATTTTGAAATAAATATTTCTAATAGGAAAGTAGTGTGGCATTTTTAAACTCAAAGGGATTATTGTTGTTTAGCAGCTCCTCTAGAACACTTCCTAGTGGATATACTACATGAGTGGATGAAACTAAGCTATGCAACTTAATAGGAAGAGTGAGTCAAGGGGTAGTTAGATTGCATATGTTTCAACCTTTTTAAATTCATATTTAATTTCTTTGCTTAGCCTATAACAAGACACTCGTATGTTTTTCTATATTTTCAGTGTATACTAGTCTTTTATGTGTGCTTTTGTCAATCTTGTAGCTGTGTTCATGGGGATTCTCATAGCTTGGAGGGGGAGAGTATTTATTTTTCACATTTCATAGTTATTGGTTTTGAATTTTTCATGGATATTACTATTGTTGAAGCAGTTCTTGAAGGCCGGAGTAGTTCCCTACTTGTTAAGGAAGGAATGATAATTGCTTATTTTGAGCTATTTTTACACTATTTTTCATACAAACCGAAGGGCTCTAGCTCTATAATACACAATATTTTTCATAAAATTTTAATAAAAATAAGATCATAAAGCCGTATTTGATCATGCTAAGATGAAGTTAGAAGTAGAGAGTTGGGATATTTTAGACACTGAATTTTATGGAGTGGAAAAGTGGTAAGTGGTAGAAGGAAAATATAGGGAGAGATTTTAAGTGGAAGTGGTGATATTTTGGAGATGGGAAGAAATGTAGGTATAATTTAGCATGTATGCATAGAATTTGGATCGAGAAGTCGTAGGCGGGGTCAAAAATAGATCAAAGATGTGGACGGGTGTCAGAAGGACCCGATTCAAGTGAAAAAATCTTAAATTTTGAAAAGAGGATAATCGAGAAGTTAGAGGTGGATGTCATGAGAAGAATGAGATTAAGAAAGAAGAAAGAAAATCATAAAAAATTGGGTGCGATATTCTAGGAGTGTGTTGATGGATTCTCTATAGAATTTGGCATCATTCTCAATATCATTTGGTTGCAAACAATCACTTCTCTCATCTCTTTCATCATCATTCCATTCTTGAAGACTATTCTTTGGTGTAGGGAGAGAGAATTACACCAAGATTAATGGATAATTAGAGGATATTAGTGAAAAATGAGGGTGATTAGAAGACTTGGATATTGTTAAGCGTAAAGGGAGAGGAGAAGCAAGCACCAACATCATCAAATACAATCAAAGATCTTCCTTTTCTTCATTAATCGACTATGTCTGTTTCAATTCAAAATTGAAAAAAATACATTGTTTGAATAGATTTGGCATTGAATGTATTAAACTTATGATCTCTAAGATTTAAATTGATAGAAAGGAATTGAATTCTTGCATTGTATGAATTAAAATGATAAGAAAATGATGAAAAATATGCTTAAATTATATTTTTAGGCCACAATTAAAGAATATTAAGAATTTTGAGTAGTATTAATGGGAAGTGAGTTGAAACAAAGTAAAAACATAATAAAATAAACCTAGGGATGAAATTTTTATGCTTTGGAAATGAATCCATTAAAAGATGTAAGCATTTTTGTGGTAAAAATAGCAATTTTTAGTTCACAATTGGATAAGTAAGAGTATTAATGAAGAATTAAAGGTAAAACATAAAAATAGAGTTAATCATAGTAAGATAGATCTCCTTATCAAATTTTAGCTATGATGGATTTCTAGATTTAGAGATACCTAATCTTTAAGATTGAAAATGGCAATTTTAGGCATTTTTATAGGGTAATTAGTGAATATTAGAAGTGAGTGAGGGTGTTTACTAATATCAAATGGTGAATGAGCTACATTTATTATGGATAATGTCTGGTTAAGAGGGTTTAAGTTTTTAGTCCGAACATAATTATTATGAATATTTCTATTTCTTGTGTAGAAACAAAAAAGTTAAAAAGTCTAGATAATGAAGGAATTTGTGAAAAGAATGGAAAGATACTTTAGTTTAGTTCTTGTTCAAAGTTTTTTGTTAAAATTTCATGGTTAATGGAATCCATTTACAAGTACTTCCTTTGTAAAATTATTTTCTGGACTAAATGTAATGATTAGTATATATTAGTGGTTTTACTTGAGTATCAACATATGTTAGTGATGAATTAGAAGTTTTTAGATAATTAATCTTTTTGATTTAAATAATGAACAAATTGGGTTTAATATGTTAAGGGTTTTAGTTGAAAATGAGGTTTAAATAGTAACATTTAAAAGATTGCAAGTAACTTGAATGAGACTGTTGGGCGAGATGATAGTTGGACTACATAAGGGAAAGTTAGGATGTCTTTTATACTATTAATTGGGGTTAAGAAGAGTGTATAAATCCACTTCCAATCCTTAATTAACACAATGGATTTACACGTAGTCATCTTGCTTGTTTATCCGAGGGTCTCATGGTGGCATCTTCCAAACCTTAATTAAGCATCGAATCTACCAAGAGAGCAGGCCTCATGGTGGCATCTACAATGCCCATGCCCTCAAAAAGATGCAAAACACATCCTTCCTCTCACCAAGAAGCCATGCTTACACACACAAGAATTAGGCACACAAGAGGTCTATCATGATCACCATCCTCACTCTCTCTCTTCTTACATGGAAGAGATAAAGCAAGAAAGCACAATAGAGAAAAAGCAAGAGTTGTGGCAATGCAAGAGAGAAGAGAAGATACGTGCAAGTAGAAGATAAAGAAGAGAGAGAAGGAGGTTGCAACCACATTTCCCCCAAAACACACAACTCCTCATTCCCACTTTTCTTTTTGTATTTCTATGGAATATCTGACTTACATGGTTTTTGACACCTTATAAGAAGGCTTGATTATTGAAAATAAAATAAATTCTCAACCTTTAAAATTGAAAAAGTGATGCACACACATTTCAAGGCCAAGAATTGATAATTTTTAGTCATGCTTTTTGCAATGCTTGTCTTGAGATTTTGCAATGACATTACAAGGTCAATGAAGATCATACTTGTGTACCTAAATTTGCACAAATTTGGCTCCTCTTCCAATCTTGTGAGCATCCTCACGTACATTTTGGAAGAGACTTTTCCCTTGAATAAGCACCTCATGTTGATGAAGAAAGTACAACTCTTCACATCACATCACATTGCATTGGACCACCTCAACTAGTACTCGTCCAAAGACACCATACTTCTTCACACTTCCACATTCAACTTCAAATCTCATTTTGAACTTTTTCTTCACACCAACATTTCAAAAAATATTTCACTTTTACTTTAAAAGAGCACAATGAAAAATACCATCCAAAAGAACACAAGCATGTCCACAATCTTTGAAAACAAAGTCATGTGAACCATGAACTTGAAGCACATTGTCCGCCTCTCCATGGAAAAGATGATGGATTAATTTCCCCACAAAAGATGAATCTTGTAGCATGCCCTCATGTAAGATTAAATTTGAAGAGCTCCTCCTAGTTGATGTATTGGTGTGTTTTTTGTACAAAAGGAAAGGAGAGTGGTTTTATTTGAGAAGAGTAAACTATCCTAATGTTATTTCAATTCTTGTGTGAGGAATCAAGGCTCTTGAATGACGTAAAAAAGAATAGTTGATAAGGGCATGTGAAAAAATTGAAGAGGGATTATTTTTCTATTTTAAAATATTAAATATATGATTTTTTAATAAACAAACATAGATGTTATGACCGGTCAAAGAAATGCCATCTGCACAAAGAGATAAGGCAAAGATTTGGAGTTGGAGAGGCTATTGTTGTCATGTCATCATGTTGTAGGAGATGGAAGCATAGAGGAAGGATAGTAAAATAGGTGTGGATGAGAGTGCTAGTGTGGAGTGGACTTGAACATTGATGAGGGCTTCACTTGATGTGGAGGAGGATTGGAAGGAACGCTATCACCAAGATAGGCAAAAATTTCATGCCGGAAATGCAAAAGTGGAGCATAAGGCAGGGATGTGACATGAGAGTAGAGAGAGGAGGAGAAAACAAGGGAAATGACTAGTTTGAGGTATGGCAGATTCTTGAAGATGAGGGTAGATGAAGAAGAAGAAAGGGTGGTGGCATAGGTTAGCTCTTCTCTTTACCCCATTGCCTCCAATACATAGGCATTTGATACAAAGCTTCTTCTTTTCTTTCAATCTTGTCTTGAAGAAAACTAGTCTTCTCTCCAATCCACCAAGCATTCATTGAATACCGAGCATGAGGCACAAAAATCTTGCCTTGAAATGATAGACCAGCTTCTGCTTCTTGCAAATCTTAGGAGCATCCATGAGTAGGCCCCTAACAGGATCACCAAAAAATGAAGAACCCAAGAGGAGAACCAAGGAAACCAAGAGATCAGTAGCCTTGGAATGGCATCTACAATGCTCGTGCCCTCCAACCCTACAAAACGAGACCCACATAGGCCATAGACACAAAATATATGCATCCTCTCCATCCTCACTATCACTCTCTTCTTTATAGAAAAAATTAAGAAACACAAGCCAGATGAGATGTAAGAGTTGTGCCTTGCAAGAGAGAAGAGAAGATATGTACAAGTAGAAAATCAAGAAGAGAGGGAAGGAGGTTGCAACCACCTCTCTCAACCACTTTCCCCCCAAATAACACGACTCCTCATTCCCACTTTTCTTTTTGTATTTCTATGGAATATCTATCTTACATGGTTTTCGACACCTTACAATAAGGTTTGATTATTGAAAATAAAAGAACTTCTCAACCTTTCAAATTGGAAAAGTGACACACACACATTTCAAGGTCAAACTTTATAATTATTAGTCATGCCTTTTACAATGCTTGTCTTGAGATTTTGCAAAAATGAAGTTATAGGGTTAAATTATCAAACTACATAAGATTTGCCGATGAAGATCATACTTGTGTGCCTAAATTTGCACAAATTTGGGGGTTATCAACTTCATCCCCCCATGATTCCATTCTTCAACACATCACCATTCCATCATCTCTGAAAATTGTGCAAACTTCAATCATCTATTGCAAGTCTCTTTTCTCATGCTGTGTTTTTTTTTCTCTTCATGCATTTCCTATGTTTTCTATCTTTTCTAAGGTTTCTCCCCCATGCTAACTAGCAAACATATCATTAAAATTTTAAATTTTCCACTTCAAATCCCCAAAACTACATTAGGATTGAAAATCCTACTAGCATGACCACACTTCCCACTGTAACATCAGGACTAATTTTAAAACTAAGTAAACATGTGAGTTACCACTTGAGACTCCCATCCATTAACATGACTCACTAGGTAAGCATTGAAAGTCAAATGAGTGGCATTTTCACTACTTATCTAATTTTTTTACATTCAATAATATACCCATGGTTAAGCATTTTCACACATGAATGTGAGCCTTCACTAACCAAATCATTGTGCACTTGTGTACACTCATGCGCACTTAAGTGCACTCATGTGTGCTCGGTAGCACTTAACTACTGTTAGATATACTAGCACTTAGGTGCGCTAACACTTAGACACACTTGTAATTAGACATATTCACACATTGTCGGGGCCAAAAACACTAGCTCTAAGGCTCTAGTTGGGCCTTTGTGCTCAAACAAAACACCCCACGGCCTCGCGGCCAAGGGCATCTAGAGGCTACACACACTAATCTAACTTAAACATGTGTTTGTACCATTTATAGTCCAATGGATCCCTTCCCAACTTTTCATAGGGAGTATCCAAACATAATGGTGCCTAGCACCTCGTAGCACATACACACATTGCACCCCCAAGATGATTACTGTGGCCCCACTACAGCTCTCCTACGCCTCAGGGATTGGCCCCAAGATGCGTCGTTGAAACATATAACACATATGATACATAATCCTCTCTTATTATTGATCATTCTAGGAGATAGTTTGTATCCTCAATTTATTATTCCCCAAAGAAATGAACATACTAAACCTACATCTTGGGACTTCTCAGACTCTCAATGTAGGTCAATATTTAGGAAAAAAAATGCTATGCAATCTAGGAGTAGATACAGCTCGTTTAATACCATGTACATAGAATGCAATGCAAAGGTGAATACCCACGAGTGCACAAAAAATTTATTTAATCAAATCAATAACATGGTCTGCACAACCAATTCTTTCCACGATTTCATACTACTAGCATATTTGCTTGGTTGTTGCGTAGGGACAACACCAAGTATACTCATGCTACTGAACCCTTAACACTTAAAATAAATGTGTCCTATATATAGGGTGAAATGAATAAATTAGCTTTAAAATTACAATTAGCACTTGTAAATCCCTCTCTCTCTCTCCCTACCGTTTAATTTTATGCTTGCGATGGGAGGTGTAGAGAATGTTTTCATGTCATTTTCTTGTCTGAAAAGCAATAAATCATGCACTATAACATGGGAAATGGGGCTAAGTTGAGGCTAAACCTCATGTGTGTGAGGCCCATCATACGTCTACAAATACATTTGTAAATTTTATACTTTTTTGTGCATTAAAAACTATTTTTTTCTTTAAATTTGATTTTTTATTTTTCTCTATTTATTTATTAATAATTACTAGTATTTTCTAAATTTTTAATTCAACTTGATTAGAATTACTGAGATTTACTTTCATTCTCCATTTCACTCCATAAGAACACGATTTGACGCAGCAAAACCCCCAAAATTCCATGATTTACCATAAAATCGTAATTTTTAAGTTTTGCACGTTCATTGTAAAATTAATAGATGATTAATCCTTGCTGATTTTCTTAATGTTTCTAATGGAACAAGTTACTTGCAATCAATAGAAACCATTTTCAATCTCATAAAATCAACTTGCATCATAAAATGACAAGAAATCTTACTTGCACATTAAACTACATAAAACCTTATGCATACTTCATATTCGGAAAGCCATTGACGCTATTCCATTGCCATTAATGCCTCTCAAAACACCAATTTATGCTCTATATCAATCCAACATTGTCCCACGATCAATATCTCTCACCTCAGCCCACCTCCCTCTCACATAGAATAAGGCATGAAAACAGGCACTAAGAGGAGAGAGAGAGAGGAGAGAGAAAGACTAAAATTGTATCTTTTCATTCATGGCTCCATTTTTTGCAAGACATCAGGTAATCTCAAGTGTGAAAATTGTGGATCCATATACCTCCCTCCATTCCTCATGATTCTGATAGTTCTAAAATACCCCAAATCATCAAATCAATGGGGCGCAAAAAAAATTATGCCCCTTGCTCCCAATCGTGAGGATATTTGGTTTTTTAAAGCTTAGACCCTCATTTATAAAATAATTGGTTCAAATCCTCCATGTTCACACTTCCCAGGAAAAGTGGTTTGGATTTTTTCTCTTTTACACCTCCCGAGGTATTTTTGCACATTAAATCGGGCTCCAAAAATCTACTCTCATTGGTGACCATGGGACAAGGAAACTCAACCTATCAAATCCATGAACTGATATGCGCATAAAGAAACCATAAAGAACATCAAGCTACTTCAAAAAAGAATACACAACAACCTACTAACACAACTCTCACCCTACCCCCTAACAAAATCAAGGGATGAAAATCCACAAGGGATAGGCCAAGTATAACATGATAGAGATCCAAAGCTAGTCACTAACCAACTTCTCCAACACAAAAAGGCTGAAAAGGACTACCAAAGAAATCCTAAGTAGTGGTCTGCTGAACTACCTACCTATCCTAGGTCCACAACTCGACTAGGAACTCCTACTAGGTGAGGACTCCTATAGCCTGGTCTTTCATTTTCAGATACTTTTAATTCATCACTTTGGTACCCAAGAACCTACCAAGCCCTCGTAAGGTGACACTAAAGCCCTACCAAGCCCTCGTAAGGTGACACTATAGAAGAGAGAGATGAAGAAGTGCAAAAGTGAGAGAAAGAGAGTGACGAGAAGAGAGAAATACTAGAATAGGAGAGAGAAAGATAGAAAAGAGGAAGAAGCCATTGAAGCTGAGAGTAAGGTAATGAAGAGAAGGACATCAATGTATTAATATGTCAAAAGATGAGAAAATTTACATGTCCCTTTCTTTTATACCTATGTCAGTGTGACATGGTATTACCATTATTTATCCTTCCTAGCTTCTTACAATCCATCCTGTCTCAAGGGTTTTTGCCCTCAAAAACAAACTTACAAAGATAGGAAAAGGATGGATAGAACAAAGTACTACTCTGTTTTCAGCTTTACAAATGAGAAAAATAAAAGATGAAAGATATATGGACTAAAATGAAGGAATAAAAGTAGGCCTCAACTATATATATGATCAAGAATGCTTCAAAAGTACTTGGAGCCTTAAAGTATTCAATTGATGAGCTCAAAATGAAGTAGACAGCTTGTTGTATAAACTAACCCTACTAAACCGAATCTGCCATAACTTTTGGTAGAAGTACCCAAATGAAGCGTGCCATATGTCAAAACATAGGTCTTGAAGAGTACTTTGACCCTATGTAGGTGGCATAATTCTGAAAATTAGGTAGAATAAAAATGGTTCTAAAATAGTTTGCTATCATGTCCCTATCTACACCATAACTGGCTCCATAGTTTAGTAAGCTTCAACCACCAATGTGTCCCGTAGGTAGGGAAACTTATCTAATATAGAATCAGGCATCTAAGAATCTTCCTTGAGTGATAAACTTCTCCATGTGATCAAATATTCAATGATGGAATGAGATCGAAGCTTCTTCTCACATTGACCTAAGACAGCCTCTCTGGGATATACTGAATAAGAACTTCTTCATCAAACAATAGGTAGCAGCTCATCAACTGTATCAACAGGATCACCATAGAAAGGATTGAGTTGACTAACATGAAATACATTATGAATCTTAGTGGAAGAGGGTAGCTCCAATTTATATGCCAAGTCTCCAATGCGCTTTAGGATCATGTAGGGACCATAAAATCTATGAGCAAGCTTGTTATTGGATCCGCCTTTCAAAGTAGAATATCGAGACTCAAGCACCTTCAACAAAACCAATTCTCATTCTTGGAACTCTAAAGGTTGCCTCTTCTCATCTATATACATCTTCACTTGGTCTTGGGCTTTTCTAAGATTCATCTTATAATGCTAAAGAAGGGTGTGCATTCTTTTCAACTCTTCTTTCCCATGAGGATTTATTCTTTCATTGAAGATGACTATGGGTAAGGGCACCTTATAACCATACATAGCCTCAAAGGGTGAAACTCCCATGCTAGCATAAGTGGAGTTATTGTAGGCGAACTCAGCCAAGTGTAACCAAGAATCCCATGAATTCTAGACATCATAACAGAAATGGCAAAGATAAGGCTCCAACCACTTATTTACTATTTCTGTTTGTCCATTAGTTTGTGGATGATAGACCGTAGAGGGAGCTAATTTAGTGTCCATGGATGTGAATAAAACTTGCCAAAAGTTACTCATGGACTTTGAATCATGAACAATCACCTACGGTAATCCATGTAATCTAAAAATATGCTCCTGGCCACTTGAGAAATAGTAAATTGGGTCTTGGTTGGAATGAAATGGGCTACTTTGGTGAGTCTATCCACCACCACATATATATTATTCCATCCCTTTTTGGTAGTAGGCAAGCCAGTAATGAAGTCCATGGTAATATGATTCCATGTGCCTATAGGAATGGGTAATGGCTGCAACAAACCACATGGCTGATGGGTGTCTAGAATAAGTGATTGGAGCCTTATCTTTGCCATTTCTTTGAAAACTTTCCAATAGAAGCTTTTACTGATCCTATCATAGGTATTGAAAACTCCAAGGTGTCCAGCTAAAGGTGAGGAATTCAACTCCTCCATAATTTTTCGTGTAAAAGAAGAAGTAGAGGGAATGTCAATCTTGCCATTTAACCCGATTAGGCCATTTTGAAGATGATAATGCAAGTTACCTTCCATGAGACCTTGCTATAATTTCTAAAAAATATGGTTGAGCTCTTCATCCAAAAGATAAGCCTCCTGTAATTCTTCAATCCGTACACTATGTAACTCAGTCATTGTGCCAAAACTTTGCAAGCCCACATATGAGAAAGAAAATTGGCCACTACATTGTCTTTGCCCCTCGTATGAGTGATGTCAAAATCATAATTTTTCAATGTAGCTACCCACGTATGCTGCTTAGGAGTAAGATTGGACCGAGTGAAAATACTTAAGAACCATGTGATCACTTTGAACTTTGAAGTGGTTGCCATACAAATAATGATGCCATTTCTTTATTGCATGCAAGAAAGCCAACTTCTCTTGGTCATAAACATTCATAGCCATTTCATTACATGTAAGCTTGCAGCTTTCAAAGGCAATCACTCCATGATCCTGTAATAAAATAGCCCCAATCCCTTGGCCATTGGCACCACACTGTATGGTAAACTCCTTCAAAAAATTCAGCCATACTAGAATAGGAGCAAAAGTAAGGAGTACCTTTAACTAGTTGAAGCTACTATCCACAATAGCATCCCAAAGAAAGCTTCTTTCTTCAACTTATCAATCAAAGCCGCATAATGCTTGATGAATCAGCACTAAAATGAAGATAGTCTAATAAATCCTCTAAGTAAAGTAGTGGTAGTATGTGTTGGCCAATCTTTAATACGCTGCACCTTCTTGGGGTTAGCCTAGATCCCCTTTTCACTGACAATATGTCCCAAGTATTCCACTTCTGTCTGCATGAAAGAGCATTTCTTCTCTTTAGCAAAGAGTCTATGATGTCTCAATACATCAAAAACCTTCCTCATGTGTGATAGATGGTCCTAAAGGATCTTACTGTAAATCAAAATGTCATCAAAGAAGACCAGGACAAACTGAAAGAGGAAATACTGCAAAATCTTATTTATCAAACTCTAGAAGGTAGTTGGAGCATTTATAAGCCCAAACTCCATCACTAGAAAATGGTAGAGCCTTTGAACAGTCCTAAAAGCGGTCTTGATTTCATCACCCTCTCGCATACAAATCTAATGATACCCTGACCTCAAGTTAATTTTTATAAAGAGTCTAGTCCCCCTTGAGCTTATCAAGCAAATCATCAATCTTGGGTATTGGGTACATGTTCTTCATTGTGATCTTGTTAAGATCCTTGTAGTTAATACAAATCCAAAAATATCCATCTTTCTTTTTAACTAACAAGACTGGAGATGCATAGGGTGAAGAACTAGGTTCAATGAATCCCATTTCAAGAAGCTCCTTAATTTTCTTAGCTACTTATTCCCACTCACACTTGGACAATCTGTAGGGTGGCTTATTGATTGGCTTTGAGTTGGGCTCCAAATCAATTGGATGATCTACTGCTCTCAAGGAAGGCAATGAAGTACGCACCTCAAACGAATTTCTGTACTCCTGAGAGCAGAGTTTTGAGCCCGGGATGTGCCTAAAATTTTCCAAAAAATCTAGAATTTAGGGGAAAAATATTCAACATTGAAGGCGGCGGCTGCAGCTAGGACGATTTTAAGCACCAAGTGAAAGACGGCTTTTAAAAGGCGCCCGAGCGACACTTGTGGATTTTTGATAATTTTTTTGACTGCGGTATGGGATGCTAGGAGCTAGTGTGGGATGTCAAGACGAAGGCGCGGGATTTTTCAGAGGCTGAAACAGAGTCCGGACGAGGAAGAGGCCAAAACTTGGCCAAGATTTGAAGAGGTGGAGAAAACCTAGGACCAAAGGGGGGGTGCCCTTTGGGACTTTTAACCCCAACCCCCCCCCCCCCCCCCCCCCCCCCCCCCTTCAAAAATTTCAAAGAATCCGTGAAGGAAGCCTGGAGAGATGGCGTGGAGTAGCACGGCGCAAATTTCCTCCCCCCTCTGGATCTTGATTTTTGGGCTGAAAGCAACCCATGCAACAGAGATTGGGCCTCAACTTCTCCCTCTTGCCTGACTCTATCGCCAATCTTTGCACGAGATATGGCTGTCTGGATGAAGAGATCAGAATCTAGTCTTTCTCTCTCCTCCCTCTCTCTCCCCTCTATGGGCTATTCATGTGCACCATCTTGAAGGAGGAACCGGGAAGGAGAATGAAGGAAATGGTGGTGGAGATTGATGGAGATGCTGAAGATTGATGTATAGCATTGGATAGAAAGCAATTAAGGCTCCATTTTTTGGTTATGCACTCATTTAAGGCGTCTCGGGTTTCGTAAAAACACGGTATGACCATTTTTATGAAGAAAATGAATGATTTTTTATAGTTTATGATGATAATTATGTTCTTATTGGATGAAAATTTATTTGTGTGCTGGTTGCATCATGATTAATTGTTGTGTATAAAAAGATTTTGATTTTCTAATGATTTACATGCTTTATTTAATTCCCGTAAACCCAAAATGCGGTTTGTAAGCAGTAAAATGGTAGTTTTTCCATTTCGGGTGGATAAAATGTGTTCCCATGGGAGGAAAATGAAAGATAAATTGAATGTTAGTATGCTAAAGTGATTGGAATAAGAAAAATAAAAAATAGCATATTTTATTGCCAAATAAATCAAGAAAATGAAAAAAATAGGGGGAAAAATAGAAATATGGCTTACAAAATAAGGAAAAATATAATGATTGTTTGTGGATGTATGGTAGTGCAAAAGCATGAGGTTTAGCCTCAGTTTGCCCTATCTTCTTGTCAAAGTTTGTGATTTATCGCTTTTTATATATCAAAACATGACAAAATGAACCTCTACACCTATGTAACGAAAGCAATACCTAAACGTAGGGGGTTGGGATGTTTGAATGATGTGATTTACGTGCTGATTATTGCTGATTTTCTGATGCATATCATGACATAGAGTTCGTGGTATTTTAATTAAGAGGATAGTAGCATGAGTGTTGTCTCGATGCTATCCTTACATCATTGCAACGGGTTAGTAAATGCATTGGAAAGCCTGGTTGTGCACCATACGTGTCTCATTGAAAATTATGTTTGATCACTTTAGGATCATTCACTTTTGCATGTGCATGACAATCATGGTATCAGAATAAACAGAACTGGATGCATAGCACCTGTTTTCAATGACAATGACCCATGCTTAAGTGTGGAAAGGCAACCCAAGCCGCAGGATAGACGTTCATTTCTTGGGGGATTATTTGGTAAGGACACATGGTATCTCCTAGAATACTGTCGAAGTGAAAGAGTGGAGTTTGTTCGTTTGTTCTATATGTTGAGCAGCACATCAAGGGGCCAATCCCTGCAATGTAGGAGAGCTGCAGTGGGGCCGTGGTGATTCTATCGAGAGGTTGCCTCCCATGTATGTGATTATCGTGGAATTTATTGCCAATATGTACGGATTTTCCCTCTGTGGAGTTTATAGAAAGGGAAACGTTGGACTACAAAACTATAAAACTATAAACGCATAGATTAGGCTTTAGGACAGATAGTCCTTCAGCAGATAGACGCTCTTGGCCCGCGAGGCCGTGAGGGTGTGGTTGTCTGTCATGAGTATGAGGTCCAGCTAGTGCCATAGCCAATGCGGGCCCATTTGAGGTCCCATCAGTGGTGCGTTTGCCGGGAGCTGCCAATAAGTGGTGGTTCTCGAATCTAGGGTTTTTAGGGACCAAAAAGTTGGTTTATGTCCTCTAACAAGGACCGTCAAGCCGAAATACAAAAAGCAGAACGTGCAGAGAGGGCTAGACGGCAGTTGATCGTAGGTCGCTATTCTCCTCAAAGGAGTAGCCCGATATGCATAAGAGGCAGTGGTCTTAGTAACCCATTTGCTGCACATAGTCCTTTAGGTGCAGAAGGAAGCGCAAGTTCTTCCTCTCTTCCACCAAGTCAACCCACTGCAAGTGGGGGCGTGATCCCCTCAGTTCAAACTCCTATTGTCAATCCGATTGCCGTCATGGCACAACCCATTGCAATTCCTACAGGGACGCCGGATCTGCCAACTGTAGGAGTTCCTTTGCCCATTTTGAATGGGTTAGCCGAAGAAGATGTGGAGTTTCACATTTGTGAATTCCAAAGATTAATATTTAATTACCGTATCCAAGATGAGGGACATCTTATGATGTTCTTTAACATGACATTAAAAGGAAGGGCTACAGTATGGTATCATAGCATAAAGACTGGAACCATAACCACAATCGACCAATTTTATGTAGCTTTCCGAGGAGAATATACCCCTGAAAGAGGTGGCCAATACTGGTTGCGTGTTTTGAATGTAACACGCCAAAACCCCCATGAGAATGTGAAAGCCTATGGCAAGAAGCTTAAGGAAGTGTTTCGTAAGTTACAAACTTACATTCTTATTCTGTCGGCTGCCCAATTGCAATACTTCTTGCATGGATTGGATTTCAATATTCATGTACAATTGAGCAGTGTGGCTTTGGCTGATATAGACACCGCCATCACGTGGGCAGAAGGAGTAGAGTCACGATTACAAATGGCCTACTCCTCACGAACAAATCTTAATGCAGGCCTAGTACCTGGAGGCAATCTACCATTGATAAATAGAAGTTAAGGGATGCTTATGAATAACCCTAATGGGAGAGGAAGCATGGTTCAAAATGTACCTTTGCTGCTAGCTCCTCCCAGTGTGACTATGCTTATGGCTAGTCAATTGGCTCCACCGAATGTTGGAGGCCAAGTTTCAAACCCTGATGTTGTTCCTGTGAGTCAATAACCAATGCCCAATCAAATTGTTAGGCCAATGGAACGATGGATAGATGATCAAGGCTATGAGTCGAGTGCCTCTAATGTCCTTGGCAAAGTTAAGGATATGATGAAGCACTACACTGATATGATTTCTGAACAATATTGGCAAATAGCCGTTGACGCCAATTTCCTGAAGAAGTAGCAGAATCTGATAGGGAGTCGACGCCCTGAAGAGGGTGATCCCTTGAGATTCAGTTGTAAGTGGTGTGGCGGACAACATTTTCCTAGAAACTGTTCAAATGTTAAATGTGATATTTGTGGGAAGTTGGACCACTTAGCCGCAACCTGTTGGAGTAAGATTAGTTCCCTCTAACACAAAAGTAAACAGCCAAGTCCAGTTAATCATAGAGTGCAAGGTAATAACCTCCAGCAAAATGATGGACCAAGACAAATATTGCAAAGGGGAAAGACCACTATAGAGGAGTTGCCACAAGGCAATGGAGTCAGCCTTATTGAGGCTATACGCGTCAATGGCGTTGAAACCTCTAATCTAGGAGCCATGACAAGAGGCCAAAAGGCTAACAAAGATAATGCAAAACTGGTCGAGGAAAACCCTAGGCAAGGGGATAAGGGGACACAAGTCCTGAATCCTGGCATGGAAGGTGGACCTCTAAGGCCTGTTGACAAAAAAGTCGATCCTAAGAAGGATGAGGAAGTGCCAAGAAAGAAGGCAAGAGCTAAAAAAGAAGCACCAAAGCCGGTCTCGAGACCAAAAGAAAGGATGGTTTGGCAAGAAAAGAGAGCTTTGGCTACCTATCATGATTTTGATTTGGCAAGTGCTCTTTGCGAAGTCAAACCAGATGTAAACCTCTTACAGTTGATTAAATTATCTCCAGGAGTACGCAAGGAATTCAAGAAGATCCTGCGTATTGGGTATATTGTAGAACCTTTGGGCATAGTACGAGTAGGGGAAGATTGGTTTGATCATGCTGAAAAGAATTTCCCTAGGGTTCCAACATACGTGGATGGAATATTAGTGGAGCATGCTATCGTAGACACTGGGTCCTCCATCAATATCATGAGTTCAGAGTTGATGGAGAGGTTGGGTCTAGGCATCCAAAAAGATAGCTCCACCCTCCTTAGAATGGCTGATGATATTCTAAGGCAACTAGAAGGTTGCGTTACTAAAGTCCATGTTACAGTTCCAAGTGTAGAATGCTTCTTGGACTTTAGGGTGATAAGATTTGCAGGATGTCCTAGTTATCGAGTCTTGCTAAGTAGGCCTTGGATCTTACGAACAGACTGTCAAGTCGATATATGCGCCGGTTGAGTGGTTCTAGGTAGAGGTGCTAATCACGTAATAGTTGATGCTTACCCTGAGTCTCCTTAGAGTAAGAGAGCTCCTTTATCCTCTACTGAATTCGAAACAACAGATGATCCATTTGGTAGTGAGATATCATCCAGTGATGAATCTAAAGAGGGATCCACTACAGAGGATATTTATCAAATAACTCTAAATGAGCCGATAGAGCCGCAATATAGGATAAGAGACGCGGATGTGATTGAGTTGGACCTTGGCACGTCGAATGATTCGCGGCCAATTAAATTAGGTTCCATGCTCAGTTCAGCAGAAAGGGAGGACTATGTGTCCTTGACTCAAGAATTCCGTGACATCTTTGCTTGGAGTTATGATGAGCTGAGAGGCATTCCTCCCAACCTGGCTATTCATACTATTCTTGTAAAAGAAGGCACTCGTCCTGTGCATCAGAAAGTAAGGTGTATGCCTTTTGAATTGAGGGACGGGCTGTTTGAGGAGTTACAGAAGTTACGGAAAGCTAGTTTAATCTTCCCTGTACAGCACACAGAATGGTGTTCACCAGTTGTCATCAGGACGAAGAAAAACAACCAGATCTAACTATGTGTAGATTTTAGAGAGCTGAATAAGCAGATGGTTAAGGATTACTACCCGTTGCCATTTATTGACTAGATTTTGGATCAATTAGCAAGTAGGGAAATATATTTGTTTATGGATTGCTTTGCAGGATACAACCAGATGACAAGTTGAAAACAACTTTCGTTACTGTCTTTGGTACTTTTGCGTACCATGTGATGGCCTTTGGTTTGTGCAATGCACCTAGATCATGGCAACGAACAGTAGACAAGAACTTTGGTGATATCTGAGTTGAAAGTATTTATCGATGACCTAGGGGCAGCCACTGTAAGGGAAAGGATGTTGATTATCTTAAGAAAGTACTTTGAGCGCTGCAGACAATTTTGTATCGCTCTTAACCCACGGAAGTGTGTCTTTGGAGTGCCTTATGGGCTATTGCTAGGCCATGTAGTCAATTCAGTAGGGATCGCAAGTGACCCTGAAAAGATCAAGGCTATAGTCGCTATGGGTCCACCACGCACTTCAAAAGAGGTACATAGCTTTCTGTCATCGATAGGGCACTATCGGAGGTTTATAAATGCCTTGGCAGAAAGGATGTTGCCACTAACAAACTTATTATCCTTTAGTTGTTCATTTGTATGGAGCAACCCTTGTAAGGTAGCTTTCGAGGATGTGAAAGAAGAGATAGTAAAAGCACCAATTTTAAAAGCACCTAAAAGAGGCGAGGTATTTTACATATTTTCAGTAGCCACCATGCATAGTATCAGTGGCTGCTGTTTAGCCCAAATCTGGGAGGAAAAGTGGTATCATCCGATAGCTTTTGCTAGTCAAAAATTGGGCATATCAGAAATCAATTACACCTACATGGAGAAGTTGTGCCTTGCAATGGTCTTTGCGACTAAAAAATTCAGGCACTACATCCTCTATGAGAAGGTAGTTTTTTATACGAAGGCGGAAGGGCTTAGATTGCTTATGAACAAGCTGCAACCGCCTGATTGTTTGGCAAAGTGGTTGATCACTTTGCAGGAGTTTGATTATGAGATAAAGAATAAGCCACTGAGGTTGCAGGGGATTGTGGAATGCCTTATGGATTTCGGGGAGCCGAAAGAGACTTTGGCTAAAGGAAGTGATATTGAAGAAATGTTTAAATTTGATACAGCTTCTATTCCATCTTGGTATGCTGCTATCATGCATTATCTATCAACGGGAGAGACAAGAGCTGGTTTATCAAAATCTAAAAAGAGGAAAATCAAACAACAGGCTTTGAAGTTTTCCTTGATCGCAAGAACACTATATCGGCAGGGTGTTGATGATATCTATTGCCGATATGTGATGCTTGACGAGGTTCCTTTCATCTTGGAAGAGTGCCATAACTCTGCGTGTGGAGGGCACTTCACTGGATGGTTGACGGCACAGAAAGCTTTAAGAGCTAGATATTGGTGGCCATCCATCTTCCAAGATTCCTTTGAGTATGTTAAGAGATGTGATACCTGTCAAAGACATGACAACAGAGAGAATAGGAAACACCCACTTACGCTTATCATGGCTATCCTTCCATTTGAGAAGTGGGGCATTGACTTTGTGGGTCCTATCACCCCATCGTCTACTACTCAAAAGAGATACATTATAGTAGCAACTGATTATTTTACAAAATGGTCAAAAGCGCGGGAGACAAGGTAGGACAATGCAAAAGAGATTGCAAGTTTTCTTTTAGAGCAGATTATCTGCCGTTTCGGTCCACCGAAGAAACTAGTGTCGAACCGTAGAACCCACTTTTTGAATAAAATGATCAAAAGCTTGACTAAAGCTTGGCAAATCAAGCACAACAAAATGACCCCCTATAATCCGCAAGCCAAGGGCAAGTCGAAAGTACTAATAAGCAGCTTGTGGGTATCTTGTCTAAAATACTCTCTGAGAATAAACGAGACTAGGACATGAAGTTGTATGTGGCAATATGGGAGTACAATACAACGTTCAAGCGAGCTACTGGCCATACTCCATTTAAATTATTTTATGGGGAAGAGTGTGTGTTACCCCTCGAAATCGAGTTGCCAACCTTATGGTTTGCAATTAACCACTCTTTGGGAGATGCGGATGCACTCTTTGAAAGTTTCACGACCATAGCCCACCTGGATGAGCTGAAATTGCAGAGCTTATTACACCAGGAGACAGCTAAATGTTAGATGAAGCAGTTGCATGACTTTAAAGCAAAGAAGTATACCTTTAAAAAAGGGCAATTAGTTTTGTACTACGATGCACGCAGGGAGCTGTTTCCAGGGAAGCTGGAACCTAGATGGGATGGCTCCTACAAGATTGTATGGATAGGAAAAAATAGGTCTACGGCTCTACTAGTTGATCTGCAGGGAGTAGAATTTAAAAATAAGGTTAATCTTAATAAGATTAAACCTTATTATTTCTAAGTATGCTAACACAGAAAAGTGCATTGGAAGTCCATGTTGGGGCTGATTTGAGACCTACAAAAAAGCTTAAAGTTGGTTGATCGGGCGGTTAATTCCTTATTTGGAGCACCCATATCTAGAGCAGAGATACCATCAGGGGAAACTTATCTGGTGGAGCAAAGGATACAAAGTGATTGAGCAAGAAGACGGAACCTTTGTGTGGGAAATCAAAGTCTTCTGCCATCACTACTTATGAAAGTTGACAAGTATCCTTGTTGAGTTCAATGAAGAAGGTGGGATGGAGCCATCAGTTCATCCTCTAAATATGCTAATTTTTGACTATCATAATTACGAATAGAGGAGTTCGTAATGGCAGGTTGTGTAAACCCATTGTGAACATACACATTATATTTTGACGGAGCGTCCAAGGCCCCTAATAAAAAAGGAAGTGTTGGAGTAGTAATTCGAGATCCTCGACGTAGAGTTATGATGAAGTTAGCTGCTTATCTCGGGGTAGGATTCACTAACAACATGGCGGAGTATAAAGCCTTGATTATGGGACTGCATATTGCCAAGCAAGGTGGTATTCATCGGTTGTTAGTAAAAGGGGATCCCATGTTGATTTTGAATCAGCTAGATGAGACCTACACAGTGCGAAATCCCATCCTTTGTATGTATCATCGAACTGCCATGACCCTACTTGAGGAGTTTGAGAGCATGTCTCTTCAGCTGATTCCACATTACTGGAATCAGTTTGCGAACTCACTAGCAAATCTTGCTTATGAAGAAGACCTTTTCTTCAATTGTGGTCCTAGTTTGGATATTGCTATCAATAATGAAACAGGACCCGATCGCTTGTGGGGAATGTTATTAGAGCATGCAATATATGGCAGGCGATGGTTGATATGGGTGATGCAAAGAGTAGCTGAGATCCACCTACCGTTGTTATCTTGGACCCATAGGCTGATTAGACAACATGTTATGCGTACACCTCTTGCTATATATGTAGGAGGGATGGGGCATAACCTTATGTATTTAGTTTAGGGATGTGAGCCCTATTTTTCCTTCTTGGAAAGGAGCATATTATTGTATATCTGTACTATTTCGGGGAGGGATGTGTAGGTGCTATTCTGTTTGATCTCGTTAGGCCAAGAGGGCCAGTTTTGCGAGGTTTTCAATGATTTATTTCCTCAGGCCAAGAGGGCCAATCAATTTTGTAGTGAAATGCTTTATTTCATTAGGCCAAGCGGACCAGTTGTTTGTTTAGTACGGGTGCGGTTAATGGTTTCTTGTTTTAGTCCTGTGCTAGACAGGTTTGAAAAAGAGCTTGGAAGGAGCCTATGTCGGGGGAGACTTCTCGTGGCCCTATCCACGTGATATCTCTCCTTTACGAGTAACGTGTTTTATGCTATATGTATCTGTGTACTTGTAGGGGATTTGTATTTTCTTATTGGGGACCGGTGTCCAAGGCATGAAGTCCCAGGTTTAGGTTAGGTATGTTTGAGGGAGGTTTGACTAGTCATTGCCTCCTGTAAAGATATTGCCAGGCATCGAAAGACCTGTTTTAGAAGGCAGTCCTAGTGACCCTATTCTGCTAGCAAGCTAGGCAACCGTCCTAGGAGTTCTTGTTAGTTGTGAGGCAGTTAGAGAAGCCTACAGAGGAAAATGATGATGATAGAGAGAAGAAAACAAACCTGAACATCTCAAAGACAATAAATATATACAAAGGTGTGTAAAAAGAGGTTCTAACCCCTATAAAAATAGAAAAGGAAAGAAATGAAAATTTATAAGAAGTTTCTCATTGCCTTGCGAAGGCCTAGTAGGTTCCTAGGGACGAGTCCGACCCAGGGCCGCGATTCGAGGCGATGCCTTGTCTTCCTAGGGTTGGCATCTTGCTGGAAAAGAAGAAAGTAAGGAAGGTTGGAGCAAAAATAAAAGTGAGTGTCAGAAAAGGATTAAGTGTCGTCTCGCGAGTGCTTGGTAGGTTCTTGGATATCGAGACAGGTCCTGAGGCCGATGTCCTATTCTCCTTGGGTCACTACGCTCAACTCCCTCCTTTTTACATGCCCGAGTATAAAAGACGAAATGCACTAAAAGAAAATACTTCTTAATCAGGCTATAGGAGTCCTCGCCTAGTAGGAGCTCCTGGTTGTGTTGTCCTTAGTTAGGCAGGTAGTTTAGACCACCACTTAGGGCGACCTCTTTGATAGTTCTTTTTAGTTTGGCCGTGTTGGAGGAGTCGGTTAGTGACTAGCTTGGGACCTTCTATCAGATTATGCTAGGCCTACTCCTTGTGGATTTCATGCCTTGGTTTTGTCAAGGGGTAGGGTGAGCATTGTGCTATGTTTTCATATGTATCTATTTTGTATAAGCTTGATGCTTCCTTTGGTTGTTTTGTGCAAATCTGTTGTGGGATTCGACGAGCTGAGTCGCCCTATCCTGTGCTTGCCAATGAGAGTGGAGTTTTGAGCCTGGGATGTGCCTAAAATTTGCCAAAAAATCTAGAATTTAGGGAAAAAATATTCAACATTGAAGGCAACGACTGCAGCTAGGACGATTTTAAGCACCAAGTGAAAGACGGCTTTTAAAAGGCGCCCGAGCAACACTTATGTATTTTTGATAATTTTTCTGACTACAGTACAGGATGCCATGAGCTGCTAGTCAGTGCGGGATGTCAAGACGGACGCGCAAGATTTTTCAGAGGCTGAAACGGAGTCTGGACGACAAAGAGGCCAAAACTTGGCCAAGATTTGAAGAGGTGGACAAAACCTAGGACCAAAGGGGGGGTGCCCTCTGGGACTTTTAACCCCCCCCCCCCCCCCCCCCCTTAATTTTTTCAAAGAATCTGTGAAGCAAGCATGGAGAGATGGTGTGGAGTAGCACGATGCAAATTTTGCCCCCCCTCATGGATCTTGATTTCTGGGTTGAAAGCAATCCATGCAATAGAGATTGGGCCTCAACTTCTCCCTCTTGCCTGACTCTATCGCTAGTCTTTGCACGAGATATGGCTATCTGGATGAAGAGATTAGAATCTAGTATTTCTCTCTCCTCCCTCTCTCTCCCCTCTATGGGTTGTTCATGTGCACCATCTTGAAGGAGGAACCAGGAAGGAGAATGAAGGAAATGGTGGTGGAGATTGATGGAGATGCTGAAGATTGATATACAGCATTGGATTGAGAGCAATGGAGGCTCCATTTGCTGGTTATGCAGTCATTCAAGGTGTCTCGGGTTTCGTAAAAACATGGTATGACCATTTTTATGAAGAAAATGAAAGATTTTTTATAGTTTATGATGATAATTATGTTCTTATTGGATGAAAATTTGTCTGTGTGCTGGTTACATCATGGTTAATTGCTGTGTATCAGAAAATTTTGATTTTGCAATGATTTACATGCTTTATTTAATTTTTGTAAACTCGAAATGCCGTTTTTAAGCGGTAAAATGGTAGTTTTTCCGTTTCGGGTGGGTAAAATGTGTTCCCATGGGGGAAAAATGGAAGATAAATTGAATGATAGTATGCTAAAGTGATTGGAACAAGAAAAATCAGAAAATAGCATATCTTATTGCCAAATAAATCAAGAAAATGGGGAAAATAAGGGAAAAAATAGAAATACAACTTACAAAAATAAGGAAAAATATAATGATTATTTGTGGATGTATGGTAGTGGCAAAGCATGATGTTTAGCCTTAGTTTTCCCTATCTCCTTGTCAAAGTTTGTGATTTATCACTTTTTATACATCAAAACATGACAAAATGAACCTCTACACCTATGCAACGAAAGCAATACCTAAACATAGGGGGTTGGGATGTTTGAATGGTGTGATTTGCGTGCTGATTATTGCTGATTTTCTGATGCATATCATGACATAGAATTCATGGTATTTTAATTAAGAGGATAGTAGCACGAGTGTTGTCTTGGTGCTATCCTTACATCATTGCAACGGGTTAGTAAATGCATTGGAAAGCTTGGTTGTGCACCACACATGTCTCATTGAAAATTATCTTTAAGCACTTTAGGATCATTCACTTTTGCATGTCCAGGACAATCATGGTATCAGAATAAAAAGGATTGGATGCATAGCACCTATTTTCAATGACAATGACCCACGCTTGAGTGTGGAAAGGCAACCTAAGCCACAGGATAGACATTCGTTTCTTGGGGGATTATTTGGTAAGGACACATGGTATCTCCTGGAATGCTTTCGAAGTAAAAGAGTGGAGTTTGTTCGTTTGTTCTATATGTTGAGTAGTGCATCAAGGGGCCAATCCTTGCGATGTAGGAGAGCTGTAGTGGGGACACAGTGATTCCACCAAGAGGTTGCCTCCCATGTATGCGATTATTGTGGCATTTATTGCTAATGTGTATGGGTTCTCCCTCTGTGGAGTTTATAGAAAGGGAAATGTTGGACTACAAAACTATAAAACTATAAATGCATAGATTAGGCTTTAGGACAGATAGTCCTTTAGCAACAGATAGACGCTCCTGGCTTGGGAGGCCGTGAGGGTGTCATTGTCTGTCATGAGCATGAGGTCCGACTAGTGCCATAGCCAGTGCCAGCCCATTTGAGGTCCCATCAACTCCTCAAGGAGAGCTTTCAAGGTTGGATGACTTGCTGAATTTGTGGACTGATCTTCAACCTCTTTATTCAAGTGCAAGACACATATTTGTGAGCACCTCTTATACTCCTTTTTGAGTCATTGAATGGTGATAAGTTGAAAATCTGACTTCCTAAGAATTTCTTGAAAATGAATAAGTTGTCCATCAAATATAAACTTCATATATAGTTGTGAGAAATCCATAGTGATTTTGCATAATGTCGTCAACCAATCACAACCGAGTACAATATCTATGGGTCCCATTTCCAAGGTTATTAGGTTTACTTTTGCTTCATAATTTTCAGCTAGCTATAAAGAAACCTATGGGCATATTTGAGTGTTGACTTCTTCTTCACCATTGGCCACCTAAACTCTTATGGGCTACTATAAGTTAGTGGGAAGACCATTCAACTTGTCCATAATGGACTTATTCACAAAACAGTGTATATTGCCACTATCTATGAACACATTCTTCCCATGAATATTACCCTTCATACGAAATGTATTAGGACTCTTAGAACATGTCCAAGCATCCATGGAGATGGAGCACTCCCACCTAGATCAGAAGGAAAAGAGTCGATCAAATCGTAAAAATATTCTTGCCCAACTTCTTCCTCAATATCATCATTTTCAACAGTAGGTACAATTTCATTGGCCTCATCAATGCCATCTTCAAAATCCTCAAAGACTAACATACTATGAACCTTGCCTTTTGCATTTTTGTATACATACTTTATGGCATGATCAGTTGTATACCTTTTCCCTCATTTAAAGCATAAGCCTTTTTCCTTTCTTTCTTTGTAGAGGTCCATAGGAATAGACTTCGGATTCATATTAGTTGAAATAGATATGGTTTGTTGTCCCCTTATTTTGAAATCTGCTCTTGGACTATTTACTTTCCTCAAATTGCTTTGAGGTCTTGAATCATTGAATGTTGGGTAAGTCGGCACTCTTAAGCTCCCACTTGGCATATGATTGCTGCCATACACATTGCCAGCTTGTCCCTATTTAAAAATAGTCCTTGGCTATCCATAACTATGTTGAAATGGGAACTCCTTTCAATATTTCCTTCCATAGCACAGAGGTGGGCAAAGTTCCCCTCGGGTCGATTGGTTACACCCCTTCAAGATCTTTAATAGTGAGGGAGGGTCACCTCTCTTTTGTCTCACTATCTCCCCAGGCATCCACCTTTTTCCTCAGTGGGAACATCAACATGGCTATAACATACTACTCTAATCAATTAGCATGAGATGCATTACTAAAAATATCCATTCAGCCCTTTTCATGAAATGCAATATGATAGAAATTTCGACAAAATGGATAAGAAGAGAGTCTTGCCAATGCAATTCAATGACTCACTGATTGCTAGTACTTACCCTTTACAATATTTCAATCTTGGGAAAAGGAAATCAGCCAATCAATGGATTAGAGTAAGAAATCTTATTAATCAATAGGTGTAATCAATCGGATTAAATATAATATTGGAAATTTCAATTTGAAGCTTCTAATTCATTGATTAGATCCAATATGCATCAAACAAACATTGCATTACATGAATGGACTGATTCAAGAAGTAGTTAGCTGAGATTTGATAGAAATTATTCGATTCTTTAATCTCTCAAAAGCAATGGGATAAAGCTGAGAAAATGGATGAATGAGAGAGATTAAGAATTGAAATAGAGTACCTTTGATATGATTGATGATGACTTGATTAATCCCCAATTTCTTACTGAAGCCTCTGATGGTCCAATTTTGCCAAAATAATCTTCAAGGCTTTGTATTTAATGCTTGGAAGAAAACTTGAAGCTTCAAATGCTTAAGATTGAAGCATTAAACTTGTTCTCCCAAAGTTTTGACTCCATGGAAGCTCTTGAGCTTCAATCTTTTTCCATTGGTGCTCAATCCTTTTTGCAATTTCTTGAAGAATCCTTACTAAAATGATTCCACAGGATGAAAGGATGAGAAATATTTAAGAAATGAATGAGAAATGAAAGCTTGAGGTGAAGCTTTCATGGTTGTCCATGGCTAGGGTTTCTCTAAAATGGGAGAAGAGGAGAATGCCAACTTTGTCATGAATTTATGGAAGCTTCAACATGCCAAAGGTCAGGGATAAAGCCACAAGCACAATAATGATCAGCAAGTGGAGAATTGAGCTAGGAATCATCCCAAAAATTGCACCGCAATTTTTGCAAGGCTGTTCTCTGCGACACAAAGCTCAAGCCTGGCACAAATTGTTACTCCACTTGTTGAGGATGAAGAATAGAGAAAGATTCAAGCATGAAATGTTTGTAAAACTTCATGGTCTGGAGGCTAGAAGAAGATCTCTACTAAAACCTCCATGGAAGCTTGACCAAAGCTTGAAGAAAGAGGAAAGAGAAGCCTCTCTTGAAAAGTAACCACAATTTATTTCCCTACTAAGCCCAGTTAACTCCCATTTGACTAAGTTACCTCCAAATTGTATGAAAATTTGATGACGGCCTATTATTTTGGCCTTCCACCACCATATCTGTCCTTGAAGATCTCTAGATATAGTCTTTATCTAATTGTGGATGTCCTACAAACCTCTATTAGTCATTGTCTATGTCAAGTACTTGCAATACTTGTCTAAATTTGGTTTTTAAGGAGAAAAAATTAAACTGAAATAGAGAAAAATAGATTAAAGACCAATGTTTTGATACCACTTGTCAAGAAGTGAACAAGAGAGAGAGAAAGAGGGGAGACAAGACTGTAGAAGAGAGAGATGAATAAGTATAGAAGTGAGAGAAAAAGAGTGACAAGGAGAGAGGAAGACTAGAATAGGAGAGAGAAATATAGAAAACAGGAAAAAGCCATTGAAGTTAAGAGCAAGGTAATGAAGAGAAGGACAGTAATGTACTAATGTGTCAAAAGATGAGAAAAATTACATGTCCCCTCCTTTTATACCTATGTCAATATGACATGGTATCACTATTATTTACACATTAAATCATTATTCTTCCCAGCTTTGTAAAATAAAGGAAGGATATCACTTGGACTTGGCTACAAGAAGTGTTGGTACAGAAAGAGACTCCCTCCAGGCACTATTTGTTGGTACAACACTAAAACAAAAAACCATTAAACGTACCCATACCAAATAGATACACCTCTTGGTTTAATGTAATACAACATTTTACAACAATCGAGTTGGCCCTCTTGGCCTAACAAAATATAACATTGTGCATGAAAAACAATCGACCCTCTTGGCCTAAAGGAAAAAACCAATACAACTTATACACATCCCTCCTTGGAGTAGTACGGACATACAACAAGACACTCCATTCCGAGGAGAAAAGAGGGCTCCTATTCCTAAACTAGATGCATCAAATTATGATCCATACCTCTTGCATATACAACAAGAGGAGTATGCATAAAATGTCGCTTGACCACCATATGGGTCCAAGATAACAATGATAAATGTGTCTCAGCTACTCTTTGTATTACCCATACTAACCATCACGTGCCATAATAAAGTATGTTCTAATAAAAGTACCCATAATCGATCAGGTCCTGTCTCATCAGTAATAGAAATATCTAAACTAGGATCATATTTGAAAAAGATGTCTTTTTCATAACCTTAACTTGCTAATGAATTGGAAAACTAATTCCAATATCATGGAGCTAGCTGAAGAGACACTCTCTCAAACTCGTCGATTAGGTTCATATAGCAATGCAATAATTTATATGAAGAATGGGATTGTGCATGAAGTACATCCCATTCAATTGATTCAAAACCAAATGGATATCCCCTTTTACTAATAACTAGTGAATACCACCTTTCTTACCAATATTCAATCCCATGATCAGGGCTTTATATTCTGTCATATTATTAGTAAATCTTGCCTAAGGTAGGTAGCTAATTTCATCATGATTTGACATCGGGGATCTCTAATCATTACCCCAATACTCCCTTTCTTATTGGGATCCCTGGACGATCCATCAAAATATAATATATTTTTCCATAAAGGGTTCATGTATCTAGCCATCATCAACTTCTTTATTTGTAATTATGATAGTCAAAATTCAGCATATTCAGAGGATGAACCAAAGGCTCTATCCCACCTTCTTCATTGAGTCCAATAGGGATGCTCATCAAAACCCTTAAGCAGTGATGGTAGAAGACTTTGATCTCCCAAAAAAATATCATGTCCTCTTGCTCAATCACTTTATAACCTTTGCTCCACCAAACAAGTCTTCCTTGATGGTATCTTTGTTCCAAATATGGGTGTTCCAAGTAGGGAATTAGCTGCCCCATCAACCAACTCTTAGGTTCTATTGTAGGTTTTAGGTCAATCAAGCCTTGACCTAAAAAATAGTTATCTCATCAATATGCCTAAAGATAATAAGATTTAATATTATTTAGATCAACCTTGTTTTTAAACTCCAATCCCTACAAATTTTCTAGTAATCTTGTGGACTTATTTTTCCTGATTCTAACGATTTTGTATGGACCATCCCACTTAGGCTCTAATTTCCCAAGAAATATCTTCCTACGTGCATCATAGTATAAAACTAATTGCCCTTTTTTAAAGGTATACTTCTTTGCTTTTAAGTAATCAAACTATTTCATTCAATGCTTAGCTATCTTCTAATGTAAGAAACTCTACAATTTGAGCTCATCAAGGTGTGCTAAAGTTGTAAAGTGCTCAAAGAGTGCATCTTTATTCCCCAAAGAATGAGTAATTGCAAATCTTATTGTCGGTATCTTGATCTTTAGGGGTATTACACACTCCTTGCCATAAAGTAACTTGAATGGGGTGTGGCCAATAGCTCACTTAAAGGTCGTATTATATGTCCACATAGCCACATATAGCTTCTTATACCAATCTTGTTTCTTCTTTGATACTATCTTTGATAGAATATCCACAAGTTGTTTATTGGTGCTTTTAACCTACCCATTTGCATGTGGATTATAAGGTGTCATTTTATTGTGTTTAATCTGACATGCTTCAGTCAAGCTCTTAATCACCTTATTCAAGAAAATGGGTTCAACAGTCCAACACTAACTCCTTTGGCAGACCAAATAACACTAACACAAATACAGAGCAAGCAATCCTTTGGCAAACACGTTCAAACAAGTTCCTTAATTTATCTTCAAGTTAATCTTTGTCTCCTGCCCATACAAGAGAAATCATATTTTCCTTCTATCCAACAAAAGTACCCGGTCCAAATCACATGGCACCATAATTTCCATCCATTATCTAGAATAGGATCTTCCAACGCCTCTAGACATTGGGCTCATGGCAGTCTACAACTCCATTCCGGATTAGGCAAGGGGTGTCCAAACTTCTGTGGTTGGCCTTTTCACCACTCAAACTTCGGCCCGTGAGTCAAACGATGCCCTCTTGGGTTAATCCATGGTGTGATCTTGGAGATGATCCACCCTTAATTAATCCATTTAGGAATCAATCATGAACAAGGCATTCAGTCCTAATATCATTGTCCAAGAAAACATTCCTTTATTCCCATGGCAACTTGTCACCAGAGACCCCTACCATGCATTTACCATCAAGCACCAACACTTGGAATAATTATCCAAATCACATCCCAACAATCGGTTTAATGCAAAAATCATTTAAGATTATGTTAGACCAATCAACAAAACAATGATATCCTTTTCCAACATTGCAGGAATAGTCACGATAACCTCCATCGCATTTTCACTCTCCCCCTTGGGATCCAAGTGATTTTATTCAAACTTTACTTAACACTTCAACTAAGACACTTGCCAGGGTCTCATACAAGAATGTAAATTCTATTGAGCACTTACATTGATCGACAACAACCCCACCTTTTTCCCAACAAGTTTAGAAGTATTGGTCTGTACTTCATCCTAGGGT
This sequence comes from Lygodium microphyllum, assembly GCF_053477565.2. Taxonomy (NCBI): domain Eukaryota; kingdom Viridiplantae; phylum Streptophyta; class Polypodiopsida; order Schizaeales; family Lygodiaceae; genus Lygodium; species Lygodium microphyllum. The sequence continues at coordinate 116,074,335 of NC_141136.1, forward strand.
TTCCTAATCCCTTGAGTTCTTCCCTTGCATTTGAGGCCTGGAGATGTTTTCATCTAGCCAAATTTTCGAATAGGATTGATAAACATAGTCACTATTGGATGGGTCTAAAGGCGTCCTAAGTCTAATCCTTATGATCATTGTTTGTGTTAACTACACATTAGATTTTCGAGATTACATTACCTCTAGGATAGATTACTTACCATGTGATCTTTCAAGTGTGCAATCTCAATGTATTTTCAGTGTGGTAAAATACATAACTATTATTTTCCAAAGGAAGAGAGTCAACAACACCTTGGAACCTTGTATGTTGTTCATGCTATGTACGGATTTGTCGCATAGCATCTAGATGCACTTTGCAAACTCCACCTTTTGAATATGTGAAATGAAATTGATCCTGTTCAAAGACCTATTCTCGTGTAGCATAGTATGGGCCCTAATGTACTTCATGCAAGAATCAAACCAAGCATTCATCAATTTGGAAATATGTTACTTATGACCGGTACCATGGGCAGTGATGGATATCCTCACTCAAGGCTTTTGTTGCGGGATTGCCATCCACGTGTGACATCTTCTACTTGGGGGCCATTCTTATCTTTGTCTTCCCTAGACACGAATCACACAAGACTTTCACGCCTTTTCCTTGGTTAGAGAGGGCCAAATTGGGAAGAAAATTAAATTGCGATGGGGGATAATTTCAATGAAAAGGGGAGTAGGTGCGTGTGACCACCCTCTTTGGAGGGAAAGAGAAAGAGTATCTTTTCAAAAGGCTCTCCCCTCTCTCTCTCTCTCTCCCTCTCCCTCTCCCTCTCCCTCTCCCTCTCCCTCTCCCTCTCCCTCTCTCTCTCTCTCTCTCTCTCTCTCTCTCTCTCTCTCTCTCTCTCTCTCTCTCTCTCTCTCTCTTAGCAACAAAAGGGGGGGCAAGAAGTGGTCCTCGCTTAAGGGGGGGGTTTATATAGGGGGAGAGAAGGGTATTATTGGGGGGGGGGGGAAGGGGGGAAGTAGCACACGTGTGCTCCCTCCCCATTATGATTATCGTCCACGTCCTCTACGAGGTTGAGCTCGCCATTTCCATCTGTCACTTCGTCACATCATTAACTTCTTCCACCCTCATCATCGTCGTCATTCCTCACACCTTCCTCTTTCCCCCTCGCCACCTGTTGGTGACAACAAGGGGGAAAGAAAAAAAATCGATTATTTTTTTAAATAATAGGGGGCATGTTCATAACAACGGAACATTACAAGTGGTTATCTCCAGATCATCAATAAAGATTTTTAACTCCTCTAGGGGAAAATATCACCAAAAGTCTTATCAGTTGTACATTGCCGAACCTAGCACATTGCATAACCCAAATGCCATAATATGATATGCAAAGGTTCCAAATATAATAATCAATGTCATTTTCAACTTGTCTTTCTCTGCAATAACCATTTGGTTATATCCACAAGTCAATCCCCACGAATGAATAAATATCTCTACCCGCTAAAACTGATCCAAAATCTTGTCAATAAATGGCAGCAGATAGTAATCTTTTACCATCTATTTGTTGAGCTCCTTAAAATCTACACAAAGTTGGATTTGATTATTCTTCTTTTTCTTAATAAATATTGGCAAACACCACTCTGTGTGTGAAAGGTGAGAAGGATCGAAGCTTTCTTGGAAGAGCTATGGTAGAAGTGCAAGAGCAAGAAAGAGAGGGAGAGAGACCAAATGGAAACTCCAATAGTCAAAATGTGTAACTAGGCCTTCCTTTATTCAAACTGTCACTAAAAGAATAAAGAACAAAGTGATAGTGATGGGCGTCAGCCACCTGCAGTGTATAGTGGCGGGTACTGCCAGTGTAGTAATACTACATGGGTAGCTAGGCAGAGGCGCCTTTACCCCCAACAACCTTCCACTTAAAGACAAATATGCCCCAATGAGGAGTGAAAAGAAAAAGAAAAGACAATAAAATGTACACATGTACAACAGGATGAGGAAAAACACCATCTCATCCAATGCCATTTTCATTAGTGGAGATCTTGACAAGGCCAATAGACTTGTCCTCTATGACTCCACGTATGAAGTGATACCTCACCTCATTGTGTTTCGTCTTTGCAAGGAAGAAAAAATTCTTGGCTAGCTAAATAGCACTCATAGAATCCAAATGCAGCGTAGATATAGAATCAATCCCAAGGTCATGAACCAAATAGCCCAACCATATGGCCTCCTTGCAAGCCTCAGTGGCTGCAACATACTTGGCCTTAGTGGTAGACAGAGTCGTACACTTTTGAACCACCATGGACATCCAAGAGATAACACCTCCAACATAGGTGAATACATAGCCAAAAGTGGACTTCTTACTATCTGCATGTCTTGCATAATCGGAGTCTGTGTACCCTACAACTCTTGTATCCTGGCTACCATAGCAAATACACATATCTGATGAGCCTTTCAAGTATCTCATGATACCCTTCATGACTTCCCAATGTTTCTTGCCAAGTGTAGCCATATAGCGTGCCACAACACCAACTGCAAAGGAAATATCTGGACGAGTGGCTATCATGGCATACATCAAACTGCCCACGGCTGATGCATAAGGGATCTTGGCCATCTCGGCTCTCTGCTCATCTGTCTACAAACAATCGGCCTGTGAAACCTTCACATAAGAAGGTAATGGAAAGCCAATAGGCTTGACATCCTACATGCAGAAACACTCAAGGACTTTATGAATGTACTCCCTTTGTGAGAGATAGAGTAGTCCCTAATGTTGTCTCGCTTAATGCACATACCAAGAATGTGAAAGGCCTATCCCAAATCCTTCATCTCAAAGCTCTTCTTCAGCTGAGATTTAAGAGCATCCAACTAATCATGAGCTTTCCCTGCTATCTGTATATCATCCACATAAAGTACCAAAATAAGCAATGAGCCATCACGAGCTGTCTTCGTGTAAAGACACAGATCCATAGCACTCTTGTTATAGCCCAATGACTACATAAAGACATCAAACTTATGATACCACTCCCTAGGTGCCTGCTTCAAGCCATAAATACTTTTCTTTAACTTGCACACTAGGTGCTCCTTGCCAAGTTTTGCAAAGCCCTTAGGCTGCTCTATGTAAATCTCCTCATGCAAATCCCCATGCAAGAATGTAGTCTTGACATCCATCTGATACATGTCCAAGTCAAGGTGCGCGACTAAGGCCAAAACCAAGCGTAGGGTGTTCATATTGACCACAAGAGAAAAGACTTAATCAAAGTCAACTCCATGCTCCTGTTTAAAACCCTTAGCAACAAGTCTTGCCTTATAAGCTGGCTTGGGGTGTCTAAGGGTACTTTTTAGCTTGTACGCCCATTTGCATGGTAGAGTCTTCTTGCCAACAGGAAAGGGAACCAAATCCCAAGTCATATTCTCATGCAAGGAGTCTATCTTAGACTGCATAGCCCTCACATGGCAGAATGCTTCACATCCAAAGACACGTAGATGCACATAAGACGAAGGTTTCCTAGTCCATACCTCATCTGCAACCTAGAAATCCACACCATTGGAAGGTGATCTATTGATGACATGCATAGCTGTATTGACTGCCTCAGCCCAAAATCTCTGTGGTAGGTTTGCATGGCTAAGCATACTATGTACATGCTCCTAGATGGTTCTATTCATCCACTCAACCAAACCATTCTAGGGTGGGGTATAGGGGGTGGTCAACTGATGCTTAATACCCCTCTCGTCACATAGGTGCTCAAAGACACGTGACACATATTCTCCCCCATTGTCAGTCCTAAGGCATTTTAGCCTATGCCCATTCTAGTTCTCAACCAATGCAAGCCATCTTTGAAACACAGCCAAGACATCTAACTTAAGCTTAATAGAATAAGCTCAAACTTTACGCAAAAAATCATCAATAAATGTCACAAAATACTTTGCACCTCCCATAGACTGATAGGGCATGGGCCCACAGACATCTGAATGTACCAATGCCAGGGGCTCACTCATGCATGTCCTACCAGACTTCTTATGCATATTCCTAGTTTGTTTTCCATAAAAACAATGCTCACATGAATCAAAACATGCATAGTCAAGGGGCGGTAAGTACTACAAATCAAAAAGCATTTTCATTCCCTTCAAGGACATATGGCCCAAACAGACATGCCAAAGAGATACATGTGGGATGGAACTAAATGACAAAATATGGTCAATAGAGAACCCATCAACTACAAGAGGATAGAGGCTACCAGCCTTGGCACCTCTAGTAAGCACAAGTCTACGCCGTAGGTGATCTTCTAGGCAGAATCCCCAAATGAAACATGAAATCAAGCAACATCAAGCTACCTTGCAGACATAAGATTGTGTGTAAACGTAGGTACATGATGTACATCCCGTAACAAAAAAGTACTGTTAGTAGAGAACTGCAACTCTAAATCCCCAATGCCAGCAATAGAAAGTGACCTGTCATTACCCAATTGAACTAAACTAGAGACAGTGCGGTAGGAGTCAAACCATTCACGGCATGGTGTAACATGAAATGAAGCACCAAAATCCAAAAGCTAGCATAGCGCATACATAGAGTGAACCTCAATCAATGGCATAGCATCAAAAGAACTAGCTACAAGTATGTACTCCCCATCGGAGTCATCAGTCTACATGACATTGATTTCCTCAATTTTCACACTAGATTTCGCAGGCATAATGCTGTGATCAAAGGACTTTTCTTGTACTTTGTCTTCCCCTTCTCTTTGCACTTCTCATTGCACAACTCATGACACTAGGGGTGTATATGACCCTTCTTGCTGCAATGATGACATGTCACATTAGCATTTCTCCCATGAGACTTGATGCATGACTTACCACGTGACTTAGACCTAGACTTCTCTGAGTCTTTGCCACGTCCATACCCATGGTCATTCTTTCCATTACCATCTCTGCCTCTAATAGTCAAAGCATGTGACACCACACGAGAGGCATCTAAGTACTTACTGTTTATCTCTTCCTGCAGAAGAGCACTCTCTACATCAGGCAAGTTCGAAATAGTAGCAAGAGCACATAAGGCAGTGTAGAATACATCCCATGACTCACTTAGAGTCCCAAGCAAAAACAATGGAGTAACATCATCATTAAAGGTAATTCCCTAAAAATTCAAGTTCTTGAGAATAGCATGGAACTGGCTCAAATGAGCAGACATTGTCATATTCTCCTTCATGCGCAGGTCCATAAGTTGCTTCCACTAATACATCTGACTTGCTGGACTTTTCTTGTCATAGAGGTTCTTAATTTTATCCCAAAGCTTCCAAGAACTATGTGCTTCCTCAACCACATTGTAATGCACCTGTTCAATGAGAGATAAGATGGGGGTGTACTTGCATAACTCATCAATCTCATCCCATGATTGGTCATCAGTCATAGTTTCAGCCTACTCGCCATGCATCCTTAGTGGCTTGATTTGAGATTTCTACACCAATACCTACCAAAATTGGCTCTTCTAGTAGGCATAATTTGTACTATCGAGCTTAGCGATGTTGAAGATAGCACTATTAGTAGAAGAAGATGCCATACTGCAGTCCAAAATAGTGCAGACAGCTCAAAACTGCTTGTTTTTTGTTGTAAATAACCAAAATACCACCAAAACCAAGGCAAAATGACCACGAACTGATAGCTAATGATGCTGCCCACCAAGTACCATCAAAAGTATATAAAATCAAGATGATTTAGCATGAAAATTCCATGTCAGTCCATGCATAACTGCTTGCTATAATAAATTACAACCAAGTATAATGAGAGCAAAGTGTAGGAAAAATGAATGCACCAAGCCAACCACTGATTGTCAAAGCATAACTAGCATCAAATGGGCATAAATCAACATTTGACACTCATACAAACATCAAGGAAACGCCCAAGCGTGTCAAATGAATCCATCAATAAGCTGACACACCCCTTGTGTAATAGGAAAAAGTGTACACAACACTGACAAGACCTGACACAAAGAGGTGTATGCTCAGGGAGTGCAAAGCCCAAATTAGCCCAAGTACATTTGTGAGGACCACCGCATATCAACCATGCAACATCCAAGTGAAGATCCCTGTCTCAAGTATTCGAATGCTCAAGTAGCATAAATTGCCTACTCAATGTCTGTCAAGCATATCAAGATGCTCTCACTAGCACAAAAGTCGTAAATATCAAGCAAAGAAGCTCAACAAGGGTATATGATAGCACCAGTGCCAGAAGATCCAAGATCAAGCATCAATAAGACCTCATGAGTATATATGCTATGTAGCATCCATACATAGTATCCATAGACATCAAGTACATCCAAATTGTAACTCTGGCAAGCCAAGAAATAGCTAAAGTAAGCTCTAGGCAATCAAATGTCAAGCCAAAGCAAGGTTTAGTAGCATCCGACTCCAAACAATGTAATTGCATGTAGTAGTGGCATAGGCCAACAAGCATGTCAAGACCGGTCAAGCATATGAAAAGTACATGCCATAAGTACATTAAAGATGAATATCCAAATGCTATGTGAAGTGAGCACAAGCTCAACCAATGATTCGGGAGCAAGTCCAAGCTCTATGTCGATCCCCGAGAGTCACTACATCAATGTATATATCCAAGATAGAGCCCAAATGTAATAGGCATATCCAAACATAATCAAAAGAGCTTCAGCCCTAAATATTCCAGTAGCAAATAAACATCCAAAATTGAGCAAATAGTGGCTCAATCCAAGCTCAAATCCATAGACAAACCATAGGCATAATTTCCCACACCAACCGAGCATAATCAGGCATCAAATGACCATGTAAAATAAGCATAAAAAGTAGTGACAGGGGGATGCCCTATTTTGGGCTGCTTGTGAACTATGTAAAATAGTCAATGGTTGAGCAAATTCAGTCCCAAAATCATCTCACATCATAGGCATACATTCCTGTAGCATTTGGGATCAACCGAGCAACCAATGTCAATGCCAAAGTGGTCCCAGAATAAAATGCTAATACAACACTGCTGTGGGTTGCATGTAAACTATGTATAATAGTCCCAAACCTGATGTAAATCACATCAATGCTCAATGCCAAGGCTTGGGATCAAATGTCAAGCATAAACCAAGTGTATAGTGCCCAAATGAGGTGTTTTCAAGCTACCAATGAGTGCCAAGGGAGGGTTGAAGTAAAAAGCGAATGTAGGACTTCAAGTTAATCCAAACTAATCTAGGGCTTGTGGAAGGGCTAGCAAGATCAAGGCAAGGTTGGGTGAGTAGTCAAGGACCCCCAAGAGTTACCTCTTGAAGGGCAAAGTCATCGGTAGAGAGTAAGCATCACAAGAAGCAAGAGGACATGGCTGCCCTGCTTCACAAAACCTGTGGACTAAATTAAACTAACAAAAGAGAGCTCCAATACCACTAAAGGAATTCCCTGAGGGTGCCCAAATGGGTTGGTAGGTGCTCGAGAAGCTGAAGAGTGACAGGAGCTTGGGAGAGTTAGCTATGGCTATCGCCGGAAAGGAGACCCAATGAGTGTAGGTAATCAATAGAAAGCTGAAGGAGTCACAAACCAAGTCGGAATGCTCAAGCAACCATGCTCTCATACTAGTTGAAATGTGAGAATTATCAAAGCTTGCTTGGAAGAGCTATGGCGGGAGAGAAAGAGCAAGAAAGAGAGAGAGAGAGAGAGAGAGAGAGAGAGAGAGAGAGAGAGAGAGAGAGAGAGAGAGAGAGAGAGAGAGAGACCAAATGGGAACTCCAACAGTCACAATGTGTGACTGGGCCTTCTTTTATTCAAAGTATCACTAAAAGAATAAAGAATAAAGTGACGGGGACAGGTGCTCGCCACCTACAATGCGTAATGGGAGGGTACTTGTTAGATATGATCAATGCCCCACCCTCATTAGGTACTACCAATGATCCATGGTGCTCAAAGTTGTAAGGCCCCCATTATGAGGAGAAGCCAAGTGTGAGCCCGGACATTGGTGGAGTCCTGACTTGTATATCAGATGAGGTCTATGTGACCGGATGGCAAAAAGGTGACCATTGTGGGTCTAATCTTTGGGTTAGACGGAGTGGTTAAGCTGGTAGCAACTCGAGGCACATTGCATTGAGTTGCGTGGTAAGGGAGTTAAAAGGGGCCCCTATTGTGGGGTCCGGGGGCCGCGGAAGCGGCCCCTGGCTGGGGGGTCCCAGGGGGGCCAGCGGCCCCCCTGGCGGGGGTCCGGGGGCAGCGCCCCCGGCCCGATGGTAAAGGGAATATTCCCTGGAATATTCCCTGGCCGACTAGTGGAGGCTCATATGGTAGGTCGGTCAGCAGGCCGACCTAACGACCTTCGCGAGCTATAAAAGCTAAACTCCTTCGCAGCCATCTGACACTCATCTTTCACCCAGTCAGAGTTGTTGTTCCAGCTAGCCTTAAGCTCTTCACCTATCTTCTGTCTAGATCGCCATCTAAGCTTCACACAGTGGAAGCGCACGGGTGGACAGAGCCATCTTTGTATCAGTTGTTTGGAGTTAAAGAATTTTACTGATTCTCCTCTTATCTATTGTGTACTCTCTATCTCTTTCTCAGATTCTGTTCGCTGCGCCGTGTAATATTTTACATGGTATCAGAGCCCAGGGGGCTCTAGAGATCGGAGAGAGTGCAAGAGGCAAAGGCTTCAACAGCAAAGAGAAACGATGTCGACTCCGGGAAGCAGTTCTGGCGCATCAGGAAGCGGTGCAGGAGGTGGTGCTGCTGTACCGGCTATTCAAACACTGAGGATTCGTCCACCAACCTTCAGCGAAGGCAAGTTAGATGGTACAAACTACACCTTGTGGAAGTTCAAAATTACTACTATCCTTGATTCTTATGAGCTTCTGGAGACTGTGCTGGGGACTGACGCAGAACCACAGCCTACCCCCGACCCATCAAATCCTAGTGTGATGATTCCTCCGAATGCAGATCTTCTACGAGCTTGGAAACGAAGGAATGCAGATGCATTGTGTGCCTTAGTTACAAGCTGTTCTGACAGTGTTTTGACTCTGATTCAGCATACAACCAAAGCGTCAGAGGCTTGGAATGTACTAAGGAGTCAGTATGAAACACGAAACCAAACAAGGATTCAAAACTTGGAGAATCAACTAGCAGTGGAGAAGTTTGCTGAAGGAGAGACGGTTGAAGCATTCATCACTCGGATTAAGAATCTGCGCGACCAGATGGCTGGCGCTGGGATACAAAAGACTAGCGAAGAGCTAGCTCGGAGGTGTCTTCGGATTTGTCCACAAAAGTTTGATGGACTAGTAACTGCCCTTAATACTCAGGTGAGACCTCAAGCTTTGACTTTTGAGGAGTTTTGTGCATTATTAATGGAGGAGGAGTTGAGGCTGAAAGCCCGAGAAGGAAGCAACAATGGAGATGCTGCATTCTCTGCCAATGCAAAAGGCAAAGGTGTTTCCTCCACCAAAAATGATGGTGACAAAAAGAAAAAGGGCGGCAAGAAGAAGTTTCAAGGAGAGTGCTTCTACTGTAAGAAGAAAGGACATGCAATTGCAGATTGTCGTGTCAAGAAGGCAGATGAAAAGAATGGTACCCTTAAAAGTAAAGGGAAAGAGACAGCCAATACGGCTGAAGCAGAGTTGGAATTATTCATGGCGACCATTGAGAAAGTGTGCTCCTCGGCGCAAGAAGAATCTACCACTGACTCTTGGGTGTTGGATAGTGGGGCCTCCCGTCACATGACCAACAAGAAAGGTCTATACAGTTCTATGCAGCCTCTACAAGAATCCATCACTGTGACGGTTGGAAATGATGCTAAATGCCCTGCTGCGGGCACAGGTACTATTTCTTTTGTTGCTGCAAATGGTGAAGTCAAAAAGCTTTCAAATGTGTTGTATGTTCCCGAAATCAGAAGAAATCTCTTATCAGTTGCTGCCATAACTGATCTTGGTCATGAAGTAAGGTTCAAGAAGACAGGTGCAGAAATTATTGATAGTGCTGGCACAATTGTTGGCAAAGGAGAAAGGAGGAACAACCTGTATGAGCTAAGTGCTCTTACAGCCACCGCTGGAGTGGGCACAAGTAAGCTTTGGCATGAAAGGTTTGGACACATCGGATTTGCAGTATTGAAGGAGATGCAAAAGCAAGGTATGGTTGCTCACCTACCTACAATAACTGAATTGAAGGAACCATGTGAAGCTTGTATGATGGGCAAGCAACAGAGAAAGGCATTTCCACAAGAAAGCAAGAATAGAGCACATGCTCCTCTAGAGTTGGTGCATGCTGACTTGTGTGGTAAGATGCCTACACAGGCCTTGGGGGGATCTTCTTATTTTATGTTGATTGTCGACGACTACAGTAGGAAGATGTGGGTGTACTTCCTTCGTGATAAGGCTCAAGCTTTTGGTAAGTTTAAAGAATGGCTAATACTTGTTGAGAATGAAACAGGGAAAAGTGTGAAGAAATTTAGAACAGATGGTGGTGGTGAGTTCAACTCAAAGGAGTTTGAAGGCTTTTGCAAGAGCAAAGGGATCAAGCGTCAATTGACGACGCCTCACACACCTCAGCAGAATGGTGTTGTGGAACGCAGGAATCGTACCATTGTGGAGATGGCAAGATGCATGCTAAAGGGCAAGGGATTGCCTAACCATTTTTGGGCTGAAGCTGTTAATACTGCAGTCTACATTCTAAATCGGAGCTACACAAAGGCTCTCAAGGGAAAAACACCTCATGAGGCTTACACTGGTAAGAAACCATCTGTTTCACATTTCAGAATTTTTGGATGTGAATGTTATGCACATGTTCCAGATGAGAAGAGAAACAAGTTACAACCAAAAAGCAGAAAATGTATCTTCTTGGGTTATAGTGATGAGCAAAAGGCTTACAAGTTATATGACCAAGAGGCAAAGAAGATCATCGCGAGCCGTGATGTGGTGTTCAAGGAGGAGCCGCATACAGTGGAGGAGGAGAAGGCAAGGTCTTCCACTTTATCATCAAGCGAAGAAGTAGTCCACTATGAACCTGTCCCGAGAGCTATCCCTATCCTTAAGGAGGAGGAAGCATCATCTTCAGATGATGAGGAAAAAGTTCACCAACCTGACATCACCCCACCGGAAAAGCCATTGCCGCGCTGGGTGAAGCAGCTCTATGACCACAATAATCCTATGCCTGCATCTGTTGAGGAGAAGGCAGACGGACCAAGGAGGTCTCAGAGAATAGAGGAGCAAAGGAGGGCTTCTGCTCACATAGTCAACATGGCCTTGATGGTTGAGATTATGAGAGAAGTAAAGGAGCCAACTGACTTAGAAGAAGCACTTGCAGATCCATCATGGAAGGCTGCTATGCAGGCGGAGTATGACAGCATAATGAAGAATGACACTTGGGAGCTAGTGGATCGGCCAGCAAAGCGGAAGATTATTGGCACCAAGTGGATCTGGAAGGTAAAGTACAAGGCTGATGGTACCTTAGAAAAGTACAAAGCTAGACTGGTTGCCCAAGGATTTTCACAAGTTGAAGGGTTTGATTTTCAAGAGTCATTTGCCCCAACTGCCAGAATGACCACTATTCGCACGGTACTTGCAGTGGCTGCCCACAAGAAGTGGCCAGTGTACCAAATGGATGTTAAGTCAGCGTTCTTAAATGGTGACCTCAAGGAGGAGGTGTACGTGGCTCAGCCACCAGGGTTTGAGGCCCCCCATTCTGAGAACAAAGTGTGTAAACTGAAGAAGGCATTGTATGGGCTGAAACAAGCCCCCAGAGCATGGTACCAGCGGATAGATAGGTTCTTTTTAAACCTAAACTTCAAAAGATGTGCCTCAGATGCTAACTTGTATGTTTACAGGGATGGTAAAAAGTCTGTAGTGATTGTCCTATATGTGGACGACCTTCTTATTACAGGCGACTATGAAGATATGATCAACCAAACTCGAAAGGCTTTGAGTTTTGAGTTTGAAATGACAGACTTGGGCTTGCTGCACTATTGTTTGGGGATTGAAGTCTGGCAAGAGCCAGGAAAGATCTTCATCTCTCAGAAGAAGTATGCATGGGAGATCTTGAAGGCATTTGGTATGACCGAGTGCAAGGAGATAGCTACACCTATGGAGGTGAATGTAAAGTTATCCGTTGAGGATACATCAGCACTAGCAGACATTGGGAGGTATAGGAGGTTGGTCGGCAGTCTAATCTACTTGTGTAACACCAGACCAGATATCAGTTTTGCTGTTGGTGTTTTGAGCAGGTTCTCAAACAAACCTCATGAGAGTCATTGGAAGGCTGGGATGCGGGTGCTCAGATACTTGAAGAAAACTCTTGACTATGGTATCACATACAGTTTCGGAACTTCTCTTGTGGGGAACTGTGACTCAGATTGGGCAGGAGACATTGATTCCAGGAAGTCAGTTTCTGGTTATTGTTTCTCTTTGGGTTCAGGAATTTTCTCTTGGATTAGTAAGAAGCAACCAACAGTGGCATTGTCTTCTACCGAAGCAGAGTACAAGGCAGCTTGTTTTGCTGCATGTGAGGCCGTATGGTTGAGAAGGATTCTATGGCATATGGGAGTGCAGGATGAAGAACCAACTGTGCTGAGATGTGACAATCAGAGTTGCATCGCCATTGCCAAAAATCTAGTGTTTCATGCACGCACCAAACATATAGAGATCCAGTATCACTATGTGCGTGATTTGATGGAGGATGGGATAGTGGAATTGGTCTACTGTCCAACAGAGGAGAATGGAGCAGATATCTTCACCAAAGCACTTACGAAGGATCTGCTTCAAGTTCATCTTCAGAGACTCGGCATTGGGCCGAGGAGATAGTTCACCTATGGGTGGACATTGAGGGGGGGTGTTAGATATGATCAATGCCCCACCCTCATTAGGTACTACCAATGATCCATGGTGCTCAAAGTTGTAAGGCCCCCATTATGAGGAGAAGCCAAGTGTGAGCCCGGACATTGGTGGAGTCCTGACTTGTATATCAGATGAGGTCTATGTGACCGGATGGCAAAAAGGTGACCATTGTGGGTCTAATCTTTGGGTTAGACGGAGTGGTTAAGCTGGTAGCAACTCGAGGCACATTGCATTGAGTTGCGTGGTAAGGGAGTTAAAAGGGGCCCCTATTGTGGGGTCCGGGGGCCGCGGAAGCGGCCCCTGGCTGGGGGGTCCCAGGGGGGCCAGCGGCCCCCCTGGCGGGGGTCCGGGGGCAGCGCCCCCGGCCCGATGGTAAAGGGAATATTCCCTGGAATATTCCCTGGCCGACTAGTGGAGGCTCATATGGTAGGTCGGTCAGCAGGCCGACCTAACGACCTTCGCGAGCTATAAAAGCTAAACCCCTTCGCAGCCATCTGACACTCATCTTTCACCCAGTCAGAGTTGTTGTTCCAGCTAGCCTTAAGCTCTTCACCTATCTTCTGTCTAGATCGCCATCTAAGCTTCACACAGTGGAAGCGCACGGGTGGACAGAGCCATCTTTGTATCAGTTGTTTGGAGTTAAAGAATTTTACTGATTCTCCTCTTATCTGTTGTGTACTCTCTATCTCTTTCTCAGATTCTGTTCGCTGCGCCGTGTAATATTTTACAGTACTATGATTGTAGCAATACATGGGCGGCTAGGCAAAGGTGCCTTTACCCCCAACAGTGTGTTGGATAGGAAATATCAGGTGAGCCTTACACAATTTCTCTAGCTCCTCAAATAGTTTATCCCTTAGCTCAAGAGGTATACGCCTCACCTTTTTTTTCATAGGGAGACTACCTTCCTTCAAGGAAATGGTATGCATAGCTAAACTAGGAGAAATACCCCTTAGCTCATTATAGCTCTAGGAAAAGATGTCATGGAATTCTTGGATCAAGGGCATGTAGTCATTTCTTTCTTCTAGATTTAGCATAGACCCTAATTTAATCAGTTGTGGATCATTCAATGTACCGAAATCACATCCATGTCTTCTTATTCTATCTTGAGCTTCTATCAACTCATTTAGAGTCACTTGGTAGACATCCTCTATAGTGGACCCCTCTTTTGATTTGTCACTTGATGAAGTTCCACTACCAGATGGATTCTCCAATGCATCTAATTCTAATGAAGATAAAGGTACTCTCTCACTTTGAGGAGATTCAAGATATGCATCCATTATCACACATCGGGTACATTTGCCAAAAATCAGACCAGTGGGTATATCAACTTGACAGTCGGATTGCAAGATCCATGGCCTTCATAAAAATACTTGATAGCTTGAACCTGATAACCCTAAATTCCACAATGCATTCCACATTAGCAACAATCATGTGGACTTTGATGATGCACTCCGGTAAGTTACTTATGATTATGTGTGCATCACGTGGGTTCAAAATAAGGTATTTTTAAAATACCATTTTTATACATTTTTTACATACAGAAGGGTGTAATATAAAGGGGTTATTTACAAATTTAATAGAAAAGGATTATGTTTTATTCAGGAAAAATCCATAGATAAGGATATTTATAAATAGGCCTTGAACACACGTGATGTAGAGGATATACATATAGTAACTTCCCCGAGATGATGCAACCCTCAAGTTGTCTTAAACTGTCATTAACCATTTGGAGAATTGTGGAGGCATCCTTTTGAATTTTCAATCCTAATCTTTCCATCAATTTTGAACTCATAATATTGACAAAAGATCACGTGTCCACAATGGCACGTTCCACTAATATGATGTCAACATATACTACTACCCTTTATGCAATGCTTTTTAGTATGTTCAAACCAATCATTTTCCATCCAAGCTATTCCCAAGGGCTTAATGATATAGCCAATGCATAGAATCTTATTGAAATATTTATGCATTCCTAGAGATAGCATGATCAACTATAGGAGATTCACGTTAGGATTTATCTCAAAAAGAGAACTCAGTAGCCCCTTTCTAACTCCTTTTATGATCCGTGTTGCTTTAGCTAGCTGAATCTCTAGCTTGCCAACCTCTCCTTGAGTTGTGACTAGTTCCCCTTCAGAATTTTGAAAGGAAACTTGGCCCTTTCCACAGTGAATGGGGGCATCATTGGGTATTACCAATCCATATGGAGCAAACATTCGTGGACACCTAGGTTCATTACCCTAAATCTGACCGAAGTCGACTTTCCACCCAGTAGGAATTTCACCTTAGCAGTTTTCCTGGTATAAGATACCTCACGACCATTTGCTAACTCCACAAGTAAGGTAGGTGCATCTTTTGTGGCTATTCCTAATCTTCTTGCAGAGACTGATGAAATGAAGGAATGTGTACTGCCACAATCGATCAAGGCTTTGAAGCTTTTACCTTGGTAATCTGAAGGGGTTTGAATCACCGAGAATTGGCGATTCATGCCTTTCTTGTGAAGAGTAGCATGAACTGCTGCCCTCTCAATGTCAACTTCCATTGTTGGATCTTCTTTATCGCTGAGCTCCTTGTTGGCAACACTGGAGGTTCTTCCTTTAGCCCTAACAGTGGCTCCTTGGCCTTGGGCAGATCCTTGGAATGGCCCTTGACGTTGTCCTCTGCTAAGCTTGGGACACTGCCTTTTAAAGTGACCAGGCTCATTGCAATGGAAGCAACAGAGATTGCGGCCATTACCTTGCGCAGGAATGAAGTTGTTAACAGCGTTCGCCCTAGCTTTCTTCCTTTGTCCATGGTTTTGGCCATGCACTCTCTTAGCCTGAGACCTATACACTCCCCTGTTCTGGTCCTTGTAAGACCAAGTCCTGTTATTCCTTGGCTTGGTCTGCACCTCCTGTATTATGGGTGCAGCTCGAATGAGCATGTCTTGAAGGTCCGTTGGGCGCATTGATTCCAGGTGGGTGTTTATGGTGGGTTTTGTCAAGATTGTGGGAGAGAAGGAAGGAGACTCACTTGTAGCTTTCCTGCTTGCACAATGGGGGAATACACACAAAGGTGGAGGCTGAAAACAGTTTTCCTCTTCTTAGTTGTGTAAGCCAAAAGAACTCTAGTACATAGAAATGGAAGAACCCTATATATGGGTCTCAAACCAAACTCAACTAACTAAGGTGGCATACTAACTGAGCCACAAACTAGAGTAGATAAAGATAGCTGTCATCTAGCTATTATTCATCGGCGGTGTACCAACCACATCTGCAAAAACTGATAAGTCGGTGACATAAATGCACAACGGTCACCTTGGCATATCACGAGTGGAGCTCGATATCTCAACACTCCCCCTCGAGCTCAATCCCAATTTCTGCACACCAAGCAGGTCTCTAAACTTGCGCAGCTTCTCTGTGCCCAATGCCTTTGTGAATATGTCAGCTACCTGATCCTCTATGCTGACATAAACTAGATCAATAAGATCTAGTAAAACCCTCTCCCGCACATAGTGATAATGCACCTCAATGTGCTTTGTTCTAGCATGATAGATTGGGTTATTTGCCAAGTGTATACTGCTCATGTTGTCACAACAAATGACAACTAGCCCATCCGTAGGCTGATGCATATCATAAAGTAGCTCATGCAACCAAGCTACCTCACATATAGCCATTGCTGCACCCCTGTACTCAACATTTGTGCTCGACAAGGCAATTGTAGGTTGTTTCTTACTGCTCCAAGTGACTGCATCACTCCCAAAAGAGAACACATATCCACTAGTAGATTGTCTATCAGAAATACTACCAGTCTAATCAACATCAGTGTATCCATGCAATTGTATTTGAACCCCAATCTCATAAAATAGTCCATATTGTAACGTGGACTTCACATACCTGAGTATGCCTCTAGCCGCATCCAAATGTGGTTTCCTTGGAGCCTGCATAAACTGACTTACCAATCCAACAGCATAGCTAAAATCTGGCTTGGTAATAGTCATATAAATCAAGCTTCCTACTATGCGTCTGTACGTAGTAGGGTCTTCGAGAAGCTCACATGCATCTGTGCTCAACTTCACATTCTACTCCAAAGGAACTAAAATAGGCTCACAGCCTGTCATCCCATATTTGGACAGCATGCCCAATCCATACTGCCTCTACAAGAGCCATATCCCACTTGGTGATCTAGTCACCTCAATGCCCAAGAAATAACGTAGCTCTCCCAAATCCTTCATCTCAAACTTTTGCTTCAATAGGATTTTCACATGAAGGATATCTTCATCACTATCACCTATCATAATCAAATCATCAACATAAATGACAAGTAGCATAATACCTTTCTCTGTTTTTCTCACATAAAGTGAGAAATCTGGCTTAGAAATCTGAAAGCCAATAGTGACAAGATACTGTCCTATCTTGTCAGACCATGCTCTAGGTGCTTGATTCAAGCCATACAAGGCTTTCTTCAGCTTGCAAACAAACTCAGGATGAACAACATACACATAACCTGGTGGCTGCTCCATATAGACCTCTTCTTGCAAATCACCATGCAAGAAGGCATTCTTTACATCCATCTGATGTAAAGACCATCCCTTTGATGCAACCATAGCAATGACTGCTCTTACGGTTGCCATCCTTACAACCGGACTGAATGTTTCTTCATAATCAATGCCATATGTTTGTGCATACCCCTTGACTACTAATCTTGCCTTGTATTTGTTCACAGAACCATCTGCATTGTGCTTCACCTTATAAACCCACTTACAACCAATTGCATTCTTATCTTTAGGCAAAGGTACCAATTCCCATGTAGCATTTGCTTCCAAGGCATCCATTTCTTCATCCATGGCTTTCTCCCATTTTTCTTTTCCCATGGCTTGCTCAAAAGAAGTGGGTTCTGGTTCATGTATCACTTTGAGCATATAGGCATAGTGAATGGCTGTAAATCCATCATATTTTAGCCTATCCACAGGATACCTAGCTCTGGTAGACCTACGCAAAGTAGGTTCACTCCCAAGTGCTCTCAAAACATCCCCGGCCTTCCTTACTCTAGGTGTAATAATAGAAGGAATACCCAACTCATCATCAATGCTCTGTTCTGAGCCACTAGATTCACCATCCACATAAGAGTGACCTGCATTCACATCAAACATGGGCTGATCTACCTTCTATTTTCCTTTTCGTGATACCTGCATACCACTATCTGCATTTCTTTGAGAAGATTCTCTTGATCTCAATCTGTCTGTCCATGGCAAAGAATGTGAACCACTGCTAGAGGACGCTCCAGGTCCACTAATATCTTGTGACTGCTGCTGTGAATTCTGTGCAGCATTACCATTTTGTGCATCTACGTTATCAATCACATTTACTAGTTTATACCAGCTACTCATCTCATCAAAAAAAGCATCTCTGCTCACTGTAAACTTACGAGTAGAAGGGTTATAGCATCTATACCCTTTTTGCTGCAAAGAGTAACCAATAAAGATGCACTTCTCAGCTTTTGGATCCAACTTGGATCTTAACTCATCTGGCACACGAACATAGGCAATGCAACCAAAAATTTTCAAATGAGAAATATCTGGTTTCCTACCAGTATACCTCTCCTCTGGAGTCATCCTATGTATTGCTGCAGTGGGAGTCCTATTCATTATGTAGACTACTATAGCAACTGCCTCAACCCAATAAAAATCTGGCAGGTCTTTTTCATTTAGCATGGCACGAGATACCTCTCCAATATGCCTGTTTTTTCTTTCTGCAATTCCATTTTGTTGTGGGGTATGACTACATGAATATTGCTGCTTTATGCCATGCTCCTGCAAGAACCTTGCAAACTCATTTGAGAGGTACTCTCCCCCTCCATTTGACCTTAGGCATTTTATTTGCAAGCCTGTTTCTTTTTCAACCATAGCTTTAAGAGTTTTGAAATGCCCAAAAACTTCACTTTTCTTTTTCATAAAATACACCCAAACTTTTCTGCTATAGTCATCAATAAAAGTGACAAAATAATGAAAGCCTCCAAGAGATGCAGCTTTAGTAGTCCACACATTAGAGTGGATTAATTCCAATTGCTTCTTACTCTCTTGAACATGTCTAGGAAATGGTTTCCTTGCCTGTTTTCCAAGACAGGCTTCACATACCTTATGCATTTCTACAACCTTGAATTTAGGCAATCCTGCAACAATATTTTGGGCTTGCATTGATTTAAGTCATTGTACATTAACATGACCAATGCATTTATGGCAGATATCAATATCTGCAACTACACCGGTTCCATGTGCAAACATTGCTGCACTCAATTCAGGCATATCTGCATCCAAATAAACATTCTGCCCTTCTTCTTTCCTTTTGCTATCAAGCGACCTTCATTTTTCATATCCTCAACAAAGCATCCATGAGAGTTAAATCTGACCTGCAAGCCCTACTCAACCATTTGACCAACATAAACTAGGTTCTTGGTGATATTCGAGACATGAAATACATCTGACAGGTATTTCTTTTTCCCATCCTGCATAGACAAAGGATTTTTTTCAATCTGCACAATAGGATGTGCAGTATCATCACTAGTCTCCACAAATCCTAGTTTTTCCATTTTCCTTGCATCCTGCATCCATTCTGCATGACCTGTCATGTGGTTTGATGCACCTGAGTCAACATACCACACATCGTTTCTTTCTTCTGCACTTGTCACAGAATTGGTCATGTGCTGCACCATAAACAAATGCTCATTTCTGTCATCACCGTGTCTACTAGAAGATGCATAATTTCCTTGTTACAATTTTCCATTCATGATGTCATTCTGCTTTTTATAGCAATCTTTAGCCATATGATCCATTTTACCACAGTAGTAGCATTCAACATTATTGTTTGCATTTTGGCCTCTTTGCCATCCACCACGATCTCTTTGGCTCCCCCTGCCTCTAGAGTTACCACGTCCTCCTCCATAGGACTGGTTTTCTTAAGTTTGCTGCATATTCTGATTTCTACCACGGCCTCCAGATCAGCCTCCTATACCTCTGCCTCTACCTCTTCAAGCATTTGAGCAGAAGACAGTTTCTTTTGAAGTTCCTCCTGAAGAAGATGCACCACCATTTCTTTGCTCCTCAGAAATTAGAAGAGCAATCAACTTCTCAAAATCAGGAAATCTTTCACGGACGGAAATGGATGTTCGGAACTGTGCATAATCCTTTCCTAGACCATTCAAGGTCACAGAAACTAAATCATCATCTTCCACTGGTGACCCAATGGAAGCAAGTGCATCTGCAATCTTCTTCACCTTCATGTGGTAGTCATTGATGCTCATACTTTCTCTTTGCACATTGTGCAACTCTTGCTTGAGCTGCATTTTCCTGGCTTGCATATTTGTGCTATACATTTTTGACAAAGTATCCCATGCCTCCTTTGGCGTACTTGCATCCTGAATATGCAGAATCATAGAGTCTGAAATACTGATAGACAGCCAGTACATAACTTTTCTGGCTCTCTTATGCCATCCTTTAAATGCCTGCATTTGCTGTTGATTGGGAACATCAGGAAGAACTGGTTCTTCTTCATTTCCTGCAATGAATTCCCAATATCCTTTTCCCATAAGGAAAATTGTCATTCTGAACTTCCATGCTTGGAAGTTGTTCTT
Source organism: Lygodium microphyllum (assembly GCF_053477565.2). Lineage (NCBI taxonomy): Eukaryota > Viridiplantae > Streptophyta > Polypodiopsida > Schizaeales > Lygodiaceae > Lygodium > Lygodium microphyllum. The sequence goes on from NC_141136.1 coordinate 116,094,716, forward strand.
GTCAAGCTTTTCAGTGACAATCTGTGAAAGAGAATCAGACGCCATTACAGAACACTGCAAAAAATTTTGTCACTGCAAAGAACACAGCTTCAGCCTCACAAGGGCAAATCTGCAAAACTGACGAAAGTGGTATTTGACCACACAGTCATTTCCTAGTGACGATTTTGCATCAACAGGCAACAAGGATGATTCTGTAACTCCCAATGTCTCTGCGCACAGGCATATGCTACAATTTCTACAGTAACTTTTCACCAACCTGTAGAACAGTGGTCGCACAGCATAAAACACGGCCTTTTCTTGAGTGCGTGCAGAAAACTTCCGTCTCCAAAACAAGCCCTGAAATGGCCTCAAATCAAAAAAACAGAGCAACCAGGGGCTAAAGCCCTTTCCCACAGCATATATTGCCCTCTTGCTACACCGCGAAGGGCATCTCAATCTAAGACAATGCACTCTTGCACTTTCCAGCTGTGCTACCTGCAGAGACTTGCTTCCAAAACAGAAAAATGAAAGCAACACTAGTCCCCTTACCAGAACACTACGAACTTAGCTTGCTTTCTTGAGCTCCTTACCACGAACAAGGATCTGATACCATGTCAAGATTGTGGGAGAGAAGGAAGGAGTCTCACTTGTAGCTTTCCTACTTGCACAATGGGGGAATACACACAAAGGTGGAGGCTAAAAATAGTTTTCCTCTTCTTAGTTGTGTAAGCCAAAAGAACTCTAGTACATAGAAATAGAAGAACCCTATATATGGGTCTCAAACCAAACTCAACTAACTAAGGTGGCATACTAACTGAGCCATGAAGTAGAGTAGATAAGGATAGCTGTCATCTAGCTATTATTCATGGGTTGTGTACCAACCACATCTGCAAACTGATAAGTCGGTGACATAAATGCACAACGGTCACCTTGGCTTATCACGAATGGAGCTTGATATCTCAATAGGTTTAACCCGGCACAAAACTTTGACACCTATTGTTTCATATCCATTTGTGCCGCGTACTTTAAGAGAGAGACGAACTTTGAATAGTATGCATCTAAGGATAGTCCAAGCTTCTTTAATTCATAGAATTTGTTCATCTTCTGCGTGCGGTAGGCATGTGACAGATATCTCCCTTGCACAGCTCTTTTAAGCTTCTCCCAAGTAACCGACCCTTCCGAGATCCCTTGGTCTCTGCACCATTGTTTCCACCAAAGTCTTGCTTCGCCGGTAAGCTTCCGTTTGGCGAACATAGCTTGGTTAGCGGGTGCAGTACCTGCTGCTTTGAAGTAATCCTCCATGGATTCGATCCAGACTTCGGCGTCAGTTTGGACGATCCTTCCCTTGACATCGAATTTAGGAGGCTTAATTTGTTTGAGAAGGAACTTCTTCTCTTGAATTACAGTCGTATTTAGTGTAGGGGTCGGACTAGGAATTTGCACTTGAGATTGTGCATGGGCATTAAGATTCTTTACATTAATTACTTGCCAAACGTTTCTCACATTACATTAATGTGCCCAGTTCAGCTTTTAGCCAAGTGACCTAATCACTTAACTCCTTTACCCACACTTACAGCCATGACAAATAGTGATAGAAAAAATCTTATTCATTCATGTGGGCATAGCCCTTTCAAGTACATTTATTTTGGGAAGATAGAACAAGTTGATACATCAGTTTGGGGAGAATAAGATTGTGTTACATTCAGCTACGGGAACTGAGTAATAATATGGAGTGGGATCATGGATTTTCAGGAATCGATAGGTCATAGGAAGCTTGGGGTGTCCCTTCCTTTAATACCTGTTTCTATCATAACATCCCAACACTTTGATTCTGTCAGTAGGGATTATTCGAGTCACTTCCTCGTACACATATTTGTTCTGCTTGACCTTTTGACCGCTGACATGTAGGGTTGTATTCGTGTGAGCCTCGACAAAGATGTATAGCTTCACGATCTTTAAATCCTCCATCCACTTGATTCTCTTCAAGTTGGTCTGAAGGTACGCAAGTCGATGGGCAGCTATGTAATAAATTCCTGATTCGCCTGTCCATCTTCATTCCATGTATAGGCGTCAAGGATTGTAGATAAGATCTAGAATATTCATCATGATTAGCCTCCATCGATAATCCAAAGCACACATTGCTGTCATAAACATAACCTGGAACACCAAGAATTTGTTCCATGCTTCGCGACTCTGCAGGCCAACATCCATAAGTAAGGAAATGTTCTTAACGGCAACATTGCTCTATTTCCCCTCATTAAGTTTCCTTGTAAATATTAGATTCCATTGGTTTGCTCTGATACCAACTGTAACGTGTCCCCCCTGTCCACTTGTAGGACACGTCTTAGTAGCCCATCAGGAAGATAGTCTAGAAAGCGCCGCCCTGGCACTCCCAAGGAATGACATGGGGTTTGCGATCTAGGTCCTCCCGAGTCTGCCACAAAGCGGAAGCATTCCGGCCATTCCCACTTAGGACCGACCTGAATCAGGGTTTCCTAATGGTCAAGTTCCTAGAAGGTAGCTAGCGTCCGGAACTACTTGTGCAGAAACATTAGGGTCGAGCCCCAGACAAACTACTTGTGTAGAAGCATCAGGGTCGAAGCAGATTTATACTGCACTTGGTTCAAGGAGAATGGAAAATGAGAGGGATGTAAAGCTCGACCTCTCTGTCCATAAGTTCCTAGAAGGTAGCTAGCGTCGAGCCCCAGACGAACTACTTGTGCAGAAACATCCGGGTTGAAGCAGATTTATACTGCACTTGGTTCAAGGAGAATGGAAAACAAGAGGGATGCAAAGCTCGACCTCTCTGTCCGTAAGGCAAAGTCCCATTTCATTCCCCTAAAACAGCATAAATCGAGACTTTAGCTCTAATGACTCTAGGTCATTGTTACCTCGCTATCAATTTCCTTTTGAGAAAAGTTCCCAGCCAACCGGGACCACCCTTCCGTAGGACGGACCCAGAGTCACGTCCATCGCACTTTCCTTGGGTTGCTTTCGTTATCTAATTACCTACCACATTTAGTTTGACAAGCAAAAACAGCTTCCTTAATTAACCATTTAATCACTGGTTCCTTCATGTAACTTAAGCACTGACATAGAAAAATAAATTCAAGCAAGTTCCTTTTTCAACAATTGATATTTATTTATCAGTCTTTGGAATACATCAAATATCCAGCCCGAAGGCTATTCCAGCAATCCTTAGGGATCGCTATTCTAAGTTTCGCCCGTTGACTAGTATGCGGGCCTCGAGATCTCATCTCGAGTCACGTCGGCAGCCTCTTGTTCAGGATCCGGAGGCAAGGTATTTATGGCCAGAGCCTCCCCTGGCACCCAAGCGTCCTCCTGCTCCAAGTAGTACCCACAGAGAGACCTCTCGTGACGGATTCAGTCCACGTACCCGGCGCAGCTAACAACCCCCTTGGATAGGGTCAGGCAAACAGTCGGAGGTAACTGGTACTACCTCTCCCTCCAAGCTTTCAACCTGAAGCATTAGTTATTTTTTCGGCATTAGTTCCTTGAGCAAAGAAGTACAAACAATGCTCCTAAGTGTACAGTCACAAGCATTCCAGTGGTCGTTTGTACGGCCACCTATTAAGGTGTGAATCCTTCTCTCCGAACACATCCAGCATTCGATCCGGGATCAATCGCGACTTGGCAAGATCCCAAGGGTTTCGTAAGCTGAGTTGCTTGTTTACCCTCTTTCCTTGGGTTAGGATCATACCCTGTTAACCCAAACTGTCAATACCTTAGGTTTCCATATATTATGTTCAATAAATCCTAGGAAACCCCATTGTCCTCACTTGATTGGTCAATTGCTTACTAGGCAATTCATAATTACCCTAACTTGGAAAATCAGCCCCAAGGAAGGGTGATGTAGCAGGATGACTACTCATCCTCTAGAAATTTAGACTTGCACTTAGAACTCGCCAAACTTGTTCTAAGGAGTGGTAATACTATTTTGTGATTTAGACACAAAACCATGCGACGTTGCAACTTGTTGCATGAGATAGGTGACAACACCTAACTTGTGGGATTATTTCTCCCATTACTTGGTATTCCTTAGTCAAGAATACCTTTGGTCAAGATAAGGGCTTGGGAGTCTTCTTGACCCAATCCAAACCCTAACCTTACTAGGCCGATAACGCTTTGGCCCTAGGGTTCCTACATTCATACGGAAGTCTAGTATTTGGTCAATTGATCCTTAGGGTGAGAACCCTAGATCATTCTTGCATGGGCATTTAACTAACCCGAACATTTCATGGATGTGGGTAGGACCTTTGAGATCGAAAGTATTAAGTCGGCAACCCAAGTGCGATACTAGGCAGAATTTTATGATAGCTTAACCCTACCTAGCACATTGAGGTGTTCGTCATATGCTAACTAATCATGAATTTCATGTAGGCTACTCATTTACGCGAATTACTTAACTGATCTAACCAACCCATGATTTAAGATGATCTTCTCTTTTAGAGATGCAAATACTTTCTTCTAAATGTGCAAGTACTTTTCCCTAAAAGATGTAAGTAAGTGCAAGATAGGTGAGATGCATCATTCCATGCAATTTTTGAGAACATGGACCTTTTTGCCTTTATGCAACTAAAGGATTGACATTCAGAGCTAACTCTTATAAGCCCCACATTGATGCATCAAATTCAAAGCTTTAATATTTTAATGAAGATGCATTCAAACTTTGATAAAAGAACTCCATGCATGAGCAAATTCCATGAGTCCATTTTTGACTTAATCCGTCCTTTATCACTTAGCCCAACCTAGAATGTAGCAACCATCACATGCAATTTGCAAGGTTCATAAATCCATTCCATGCATTGCAACTACTCGGACATCAATTAATGTGCGTCTACAATTATCTTATACACGAGTCACATCTATGCATTATGTATTATATGCTCTGTCCTATGCGTGATGCAACAAAGAGGTCTTTGCATAATTCTGTCTTTTTACTTATGCATCATACGTTCAAAATTTCAACTACCCTTAACCATGGAAGTGCAAGAAATTGCAAATACTTGACATGCAACTAAATTTTGTAAATCGGGTGAGCAAATAAATTTCCCAATGTATTTAAATTTCCCTATGAGAATTAAAAACAATGCTTAATGCATCCTTTTCATGCGGGAATATTATCAAAACCTGGGCATTAAGAATCGGAGTGTTGTCCACTCGTGTACTTGGGGTGGAAGCTCCCGCGTGTGCTCCTCTCGACTTTTGCTTGGGAGCCATTGACGAATTAAATCTCAGCTCAGCAAACTCTCCCTTGGTCCCCCACTCGTGAACACGGATATAAAAACCTGAGAGTCACGGTGTGAATAAGTCCTATGGAAGCTTCAATAGAAGCTTCCAAATTAGAAGCTTCCAAGCCGCTGTTTACAGGTAGGTGACATGGAGAGAGAGTGATTGGGATGATGATGGGGGAGATGAAGATGATGATGACGATGCTGATGATGATGTTGATGATGATGATGGAGGCGGATGCAGCCTGGCAGCGCTACGGCATCAGGTGATGATGGCGGGCAGCTTCCACAAGCGACGAGATAGCATGGCACGATCCCTCTCTCCTCCCTCCCCTCAAGCTTGGGAGGGGGATTCATATAGGTCTAAGGGGGGAGGGTAACCACACAAGTGGCGGGTGCATGATTCCCTCCCCCATGCCCCTCCATACACCCACTCATACTCCCTCTCCCTGCCATGCAACGGCTGAAGGGGAGGGGAGTTTAATAAAAAAAATTGCACTAAATTCATTATCTTTTTGTCCCACGAAGGGGTGTTCCCGTGTGGGCTACGGCTTATGAGCCACGGCTTCCTACACGCGATGCAGGCTGGTGTTTGTTGATGCACGTGGAGGGAGCACTTAGCCCAGTGTATGTTTATTGCGGGAGATTACTTCAAACCGCTTTTGCGTGAGATCTAGGGTCTTCAATATTTTGTTGCGAAAATATTACAGTTTGTGCTAAACTATGCATTAATTGCTAGACCTTTGTATAAGCAATTAGTAGTATTCGAGTGGACCAAAGAATGCCAGCAAGCCTATGAAAGACTTAAACAGGCCCTAACTTCAGCTCCTATCTTAAGAGCCCCAAATTGGTCCATTACCTTCCATGTGCACATTGATGCATCAAAGTTTGCCATGGGGGCAGTGTTGTGCCAACCTGGTGAGCATGATCTTGATTATCCAATGAGTTTTGCTAGCAAACAACTCACTGATACCGAAATGACACTATTTTCTAGTGAAACCTTTACCTTTTTAAAAAAAAATCAAGCATTGCTCTATCTTGTGAATAAACCTTGCACAATAGGATGCATTGTTTGATGGTTACTTCTACTTTTGGAAATTCGACTTCTCTTGGTAGTATGCAAGGGCAAACAACACTATATGGCAGATTATACGTCCCATATACCCATAGGTGAAGTAGCTAGACAAGTCATTATTGATGACCTACCATAAGCATATATTTTTAGAATGTCTAATGAATGAGACTTATTCAAAGCAAACTTCACACCATATTGAGCAGATGATACCATTTACATCCTAGAGAATGGATTGCCTAAATGACCCATATAAAAAGCTTGGTTAAAAAGACTAATCTTGAAGATCCAACCCTATTAGTTGATTGCCAATCAATTATATTAGTTGGGATAGGATGGACTATTAAAGAGATGTATCTCCAAATATGAAATGCATGATGTGCTCATGGAAGTACATGGTAGGATTATTGGAGGACATTTCAGTGGGGACACCACCGCATGCAAGTTACTCTAGTCTTAACAATGGCGGCCCATGCTATTCCGTGATACAGCTAAGTTTGCAAAGTACTGTGATGAGTACCAACAAACCAAACTCCCTATTTGCAAGGATAAAATGGATTTGACCCCAATAATCACACGCCAACCAAAGTCCCTATTCATAAGGATACAACAGAGTTGACCCTAGTATATCATTATTGCTAGACTATCTCACTAAGTGGGAAGAAGCTCGAGCAACTCGCAAAAATGATTCTAGAACCAGGGCCAAGTTCCTTTGGGAGTAGGTAATCTCATGGTTTGGTTGTCCCATAGAGTTGGTTAGTGACCAAGGCACACACTTCATCAATGAAGTGATTTCTCACTTGCAATCCACCTTCTTGATAGTCCACAGAAAATCCTCACCCTATTATCCTCAAGCTAACGGTCAAGATCAGTCCATGAATAAGATCTTAGTGAATGTCGTAACAAAGGTAGTCTCTTCTTTACGTAGTGACTAGCACAAAAAGCTCATGGTAGCTTTATGGGTATATAGGACAACCTATAAAATAGCATGTTGCTGCTCTTGCGAGCTAACCACCAAGACTCATAGACCACTTATTTATTTAAGAATTTCAAGCTGAGAGCTATGGCTACCTCTCACATAGTTGTGTGCACTCCTCCACACACAAATGTAGTGAACTTACCCTTGAATTTGATTGAGTTTCCTCCTCTTGCATGTTGAGATATCGAGCTCCACTCGTGATACGCCAGGGTGACCGTTGTGTATTTATGTCACCGACTTGTCAGTTGCAGATGCGGTTGGTACACCGCCCCTGAATAATAGCTACATGATAGCTATCCTTATCTACTCTAGTTCGTGGCTCAGTTAGTATGCCACCTTAGTTAGTTGAGTTTGATTTGAGACCCATATAGAGGGTTCTTCTATTTCTTTGTACTTGAGTTCTTTTGGCTTACACAACTAAGAAGAGGAAAACTGTTTTCAGCCTCCACCCTTGTGTGTCTTCCCCCATTGTGCAAGCAAGAAAGCTTCAAGCGAGACTCCTTCCTTCTCTCCCACAATCTTGACATGGTATCAGAGCCTTGTTCGTGGTAAGGAGCTCAAGAAAGCAAGCCAAGCTCGCGGTGTTCTGGTAAGAGGAGCAGTGTTGCTTTCATTTTCTGTTTTGGGAGCAGATCTTTGTAGGTAGCACAGCCGGAAAGTGCAGGAGTGCATTGTCTCAGGTTGAGACGCCCTTCGCGGTGAAGCAAGAGGCAGTATATGCTGCGGGAGTGGGCTTTAGCTCTCGGGGACCTTGTTTTTTTTATTTGAGGCCATTTCGGGGTCTGTTTTGGAGGCGGAAGTTTTCTGCACGCACTCAGAAAAAGGCTCAGTTTTATGCTGTTCAGCCACTGTTCTACAGGTCGGTGAAAAGTTACTGTAGAAATTGCATCGTATGCTTGTGCGCAGAGACATTGGGAGTTTCAGAATCATCCTTGGTTCCTGTTTATGCAAAATCGTCACTAGGAAGTGACTGTGTGGTCAAATACCACTTTCACCAGTTTTGCAGATTTGCCCTTGTGAGGGTGAAGCTGAGTTTTTGCAGTGACAGAATTTTTCGCAGTGTTCTGTAATGGCATCTGATTCTCTTTCACAGATTGTCACTGAAAAGCTTGACAAGAACAACTTCCAGGCATGGAAGTTTAGAATGACGAATTTCCTTATGGGAAAAGGATATTGGGAATTTGTTGCAGGAAATGAAGAAGAACCAATTCTTCCTGATGTTCCCAATCAACAGCAAATGCAGGCATTTAAAGCATGGCATGAGAGAGCCAGGAAAGTTATGTATTGGCTGTCTATCAACATTTCAGACTCTATGATTGTGCATATTCAGGATGCAAGTACGCCAAAGGAGGCATGGGATACTCTGTCAAAGATGTATAGCACAAATACGCAAGCCAGGAAAATGCAGCTCAAGCAAGAGTTGCACAATGTGCAAAGAGAAAATATGAGCATCAATGACTACCACATGAAGGTGAAGAAGATTGCAGATGCACTTGCTTCCATTGGGTCGCCAGTGGAAGATGATGATTTAGTTTCTGTGACCTTGAATGGTCTAGGAAAGGATTATGCACAGTTTCGGACATCCATTTCAGTTCGTGAAAGATTTCCTGATTTTGAGGAGTTGATTACTCTTCTAATTTCTGAGGAACAGAGAAATGGTGGTGTATCTTCTTCAGGAGGAACTTCAAAAGAAGCTGTCTTCTACTCAAATGCTGGAAGAGGTAGAGGCAGAGGTAGAGGAGGCCGATTTGGAGGCCGTGGCAGAAATCAGAATATGCAGCAGACTCAAGAAAACCAGTCCTATGGAGGAGGACGTGGTAACTCTAGAGGCAGGGGGAGCCAAAGAGGTCGTGGTGGATGGCAAAGAGGCCAAAATGCAAACAGTAATGTTGAATGCTACTACTGTGGTAAAATGGGTCATATGGCTAAAGACTGCTATAAAAAGCAGAATGACATCATGAATGGAAAACTGCAACAAGGGAATTATGCATCTTCTAGTAGATAGGGTGATGACAGAAATGAGCACTTGTTTATGGTGCAGCACATGAACAATTCTGTGACAAGTGTAGAAGAAAGCAATGATGTATGGTATGTTGACTCAGGTGCATCAAACCACATGACAGGTCATGCAGAATGGATGGAGGATGCAAGGAAAATGGAAAAACCAGGATTTGTGGAGACTGGTGATGATACTGCACATCCTATTGTGCAGATTGGAAAAATTCCCTTGTCTATGCAGGATGGGAAAAAGAAATACCTGTTCGATGTATTTCATGTCCCGAATATCACCAAGAATCTGGTTTCTGTTGGTCAAATGGTTGAACAGGGCTTGCAGGTCATATTTAATCCTCATGGATGCTTTGTTGAGGATATGAAAAATAAAGGTCGCTTGATAGCAAAAGGAAAGAAGAAGGGCAGAATGTTTACATTGGATGCAGACATGTCTGAATTGAGTGCAGCAATGTTTGCACATGGGACCGGTGTAGTTGCAGATATTGATATCTGGCATAAACGCATTGGTCATGTTAATGTACAGCGACTTAAATCAATGCAGGGCCAAAATATTGTTGCAGGTTTGCCGAAATTCAAGGTTGCAGAAATGCATAAGGTATGTGAAGCCTGTCAGTTTGGAAAACAGGCAAGGAAACCATTTCCTAGACATGTTCAAGAGAGTGAAAAGCCATTGGAATTAATCCACTCTGATGTGTGGACTACTAAAGCTGCATCTCTTGGAGGCTGTCATTATTTTGTCAGTTTTATTGATGACTATAGCAGAAAAGTTTGGGTGTATTTTATGAAAAAGAAAAGTGAAGTTTTTGGGCATTTCAAAACCCTTAAAGCTATGGCTGAAAAAGAAACAGGTCTGCAAATAAAATGCCTAAGGTCAGATGGAGGGGGAGAGTACCTCTCAAATGAGTTTGCAAAGTTCTTGCAGGAGCATGGCATAAAGCAGCAATATTCATGCAGTTATACCCCACAACAAAATGGAATTGCAAAAAGGAAAAACAGGCATATTGGAGAGGTATCTCGTGCCATGCTCAATGAAAAAGACTTGCCAGATTTTTATTGGGCTGAAGCAGTTGCTATAGTAGTCTACATAATGAACAGGACTCCCACTGCAGCAATACATGGAATGACTCCAGAGGAGAGGTATACTGGTAGGAAACCAGATATTTCTCATTTGAAAATTTTTGGTTGCATTGCCTATGTACATGTGCCAGATGAGCTGAGATCCAAGTTGGATTCAAAAGCTGAGAAGTGCATCTTTATTGGTTATTCTCTGCAGCAAAAAGGGTATAGATGCTATAACCCTTCTACTCGTAAGTTTACAGTGAGCAGAGATGTTGTTTTTGATGAGATGAGTAGCTGGTATAAACCAGTAAATGTGATTGATGATGTAGATGCACAAAATGGTAATGCTGCACATAATTCACAGCAGCAGTCACAAAATATTAGTGGACCTGGAGTGTCCTCTAGCAGTGGTTCACATTCTTCGCCATGGACAGGCAGATTGAGATCAGGAGAATCTTCTCAAAGTAATGCAGATAGTGGTATGCAGGTATCACGAAAAGGAAAAGAGAAGGTTGATCAGCCCATGTTTGATGTGAATGCAGGTCACTCTTATGTGGATGGTGAATCCAGTGGCTCAGAACAGAGCATTGATGATGAGTTGGGTATTCCTTCTATTGTTACACATGGAGTAAGGAAGACCAGGGATGTTTTGAGAGCACCTGGGAGTGAACCTACTTTGCGCAGGTCTACCAGAGCTAGGTATCCTGTGGATAGGCTGAAATATGATGGATTTGCAGCCATTCACTATGCATATATGGTCAAAGTGATACAGGAACCAGAACCCACTTCTTTTGAGCAAGCCATGGGAAAAGAAAAATGGGAGAAAGCCATGGATGAAGAAATGGATGCCTTGGAAGCAAATGCTACATGGGAATTGGTACCTTTGCCTAAAGGTAAAAATGCAATTGGCTGTAAGTGGGTTTATAAGGTGAAGCACAATGTAGATGGTTCTGTGAACAGATACAAGGCAAGATTAGTGGTCAAGGGGTATGCACAAACATATGGCATTGACTATGAAGAAACATTCAGTCCGGTTGCAAGGATGGCAACCGTAAGAGCAGTCATTGCTATGGCTGCATCAAAGGGATGGTCTTTACATCAGATGGATGTAAAGAATGCCTTCTTGCATGGTGATTTGCAAGAAGAGGTCTATATGGAGCAGCCACCAGGTTATGTGCATGTTGTTCATCCTGAGTTTATTTGCAGGTTGAAGAAAGCCTTGTATGGCTTGAAGCAAGCACCTAGAGCATGGTCTGACAAGATAGGACAGTATCTTGTCACTATTGGCTTTCAGATTTCCAAGGCAGATTTCTCACTTTATGTGAGAAAAACAGAGAAAGGTATTATGCTACTTGTCATTTATGTTGATGATTTGATGATGACAGGTGACAGTGATGAAGATATCCTTCATGTGAAAATGCTATTGAAGCAGAAGTTTGAGATGAAGGATTTGGGAGAGCTGCGTTATTTCTTGGGCATTGAGGTGATTAGATCACCAAGTGGGATACAGCTCTTGCAGAGGCAGTATGGATTGGACATGCTGTCCAAATATGGGATGACAGGCTGTAAGCCTATTTCAGTTCCTTTGGAGCAGAATGTGAAGCTGAGCACAGATGCAGGTGAGCTTCTAGAAGACCCTACTATGTACAGACGCATAGTAGGAAGTTTGATTTATATGACTATTACCAGGCCAGATTTGAGCTATGCTGTTGGATTGGTAAGTCAGTTTATGCAGGCTCCAAGGAAACCACATTTGGATGCGGCTAGACGCATACTCAGGTATGTGAAGTCCACATTGCAGTATGGACTATTTTATGAGACTGGGGTTCAGATACAGTTGCATGGATACACTGATGCTGATTGGGCTGGTAGTATTTCTGATAGACGATCTACTAGTGGATATGTGTTCTCTTTTGGGAGTGCTGTAGTCACTTGGAGCAGCAAGAAACAGCCTACAGTTGCCTTGTCGAGCACAGAGGCTGAGTACAGGGGTGCAGCAATGGCTGCATGTGAGGTAGCTTGGTTGCATAAGCTACTTTATGATATGCATCAGCCTACAGATGGGCCAGTTGTCATTTATTATGACAACATGAGTAGTATACACTTGGCAAATAACCCAGTCTATCATGCTAGAACAAAGCACATTGAGGTGCATTATCACTATGTGCGGGAGAGGGTTTTACTAGGTCTTATTGATCTAGTTTATGTCAGCACAGAGGATCAGGTAGCTGACATATTCACGAAGGCATTGGGCGCAGAGAAGCTGCGCAAGTTCAGAGACCTACTTGGTGTGCAGGAATTGGGATTGAGCTCGAGGGGGAGTGTTGAGATATCGAGCTCCACTCGTGATACGCCAGGGTGACCGTTGTGTATTTATGTCACCGACTTGTCAGTTGCAGATGCGGTTGGTACACCGCCCCTGAATAATAGCTACATGATAGCTATCCTTATCTACTCTAGTTCGTGGCTCAGTTAGTATGGCACCTTAGTTAGTTGAGTTTGATTTGAGACCCATATAGAGGGTTCTTCTATTTCTTTGTACTTGAGTTCTTTTGGCTTACACAACTAAGAAGAGGAAAACTGTTTTCAGCCTCCACCCTTGTGTGTCTTCCCCCATTGTGCAAGCAAGAAAGCTTCAAGCGAGACTCCTTCCTTCTCTCCCACAATCTTGACATTGCAACTATACTAATACCTCCATGATCCAAGATGTGCTCTCAAGCAACCTCTATCTCCAATCTCAAGCTTCGACCTCCAAAGCCATGCATGTGAGAAAGGAGAAGAGAAGAAGATGATGATGAAGAGAGGAGAAGAAGAGCTTCTCCACGGTCCCTCACTCTCACATATGTACTCTTCCTCTCTCATACTACCTCCCTCTCTTTCTCATGCACAAGAAGGAAGCAAGAGCAAGAAGCAAGAAGAGAACAAGTTTGACCACACATAAAAAATGAGCTTCTTCATTCACTTTTTGACTTTTATACATACCCTATCCACTTCTTGGATGGGCATCCAATTTTTGGTCCATTCCTCTACTCTCTTTCCTCCTCCTTCCTATTTTTTGCCATAACATGTGTCTCTCATTCTTTACAGCTTGTAAGGGAGAGAGCCCATACTAATACTCTTTTACAAGATGAAATACAAGGTGCCTATCACTATTTTTGCAAAAATATTAAAGTATGCCTATTCATGTACGTCTTCCTCTTACATTTAGACTTTTCTTGTACTTGTGTCTTCAAATTTTCATTTTTGTGCCTTTGTCCTCCATCTTCCTCTTACCTTGGGGCTATCTTTTGCTTTTGATTGTCTGGATTTTCCATCTTGGTCTTCCAAATGTTAACATTACCCCTCTCCTACCTGAGTGCCAGTCCCATGGTACATGATTGTATGAGCTACAAACATTCAGGTTCAATGTGGTCTAGTTTATGGTGCCTTTGGAGAGGTAGGTCATGTTAGGGATGCTCTGTCAAGCAAGTTTTAAAGGTTGCCGATGTTGGAGATAGATATTGAGATATCGAGCTCCACTCGTGATATGCTAGGGTGACCATTGTGCATTTATGTCATCGACTTGTTAGCTGTAGATGCGGTTGGTACACCGCCCATGAATAATAGCTAGATGACAGCTATCCTTATCTACTCTAGTTCGTGGCTCAGTTAGTATGCCACCTTAGTTAGTTGAGTTTGGTTTGAGACCCATATATAGGGTTCTTCTATTTCTTTGTAGTAGAGTTCTTTTGGCTTACACAACTAAGAAGAGGAAAACTATTTTAAGCCTCCACCTTTGTGTGTATCGGTGTAGCAAGAGGGCAGTATATGCTGCAGGAGAAGGCTTTAGCCCTTGGTTGCCCTGTTTTTTTTATTCGAGGCCATTTCGGGGCCTGTTTTGGAGGCGGAAGTTTTCCGCACGCACTCAGGAAAAGGCCCTGTTTTTTACTGTGCAACCACTATTCTACAAGTCGGTGAAAAGTTACCATAGAAATTACATCATATGCCTATGCGTAGAGACATTGGGAGTTACAGAATCATCCTTGTTGCCTGTTGATGCAAAATCGTCACTAGGAAGTGACTGTGTGGTCAAATACCACTTTTGTCAGTTTTGCAGATTTGTCCTTGTGAGGCTGAAGCTGTGTTTTTTGCAGTGACAGAATTTTTTGCACTGTTCTGTAATGGCGTCTGATTCTCTTTCACAGATTGTCACCACTGAAAAGCTTGACAAGAACAACTTCCAAGCATGGAAGTTTAGAATGACGAATTTCCTTATGGGAAAAGGATATTGGGAATTTGTTGCAGGAAACGAAGAAGAACCAGTTCTTCCTGATGTTCCCAATCAACAACAAATGCAGGCATTTAAAGGATGGCATGAGAGAGCCAAAAAAGTTATGTACTGGCTATCTATCAGTATTTCAGACTCTATGATTGTGCATATTCAGGATGCAAGTACACCAAAGGGGGCATGGGATACTTTGTCAAAAATGTATAGCACAAATACGCAAGCCAGAAAAATGCAGCTCAAGCAAGAGTTTCACAATGTGTATAGAGAAAGTATGAGCATCAACGACTACCACATGAAGGTGAAGAAGATTGCATATGCACTTGCTTCCATTGGGTCGCCAGTGGAAGATGATGATTTAGTTTCTGTGACCTTGAATGGTCTAGGAAAGGATTATGCACAGTTTTGAACATCGATTTTCATTCGTGAAAGATTTCCTGATTTTGAGGAGTTGATTGCTTTTCTAATTTCTAAGGAGCAGAGAAATGGTGGTGCATCTTCTTCAGGAGGAACTTCAAAAGAAGCTATCTTCTACTCAAATACTGGAAGAGGTAGAGGCAGAGGTAGAGGAGGCTGATCTGGAGGCCGTGGTAGAAATCAGAATATGCAGCAAACTCAAGAAAACCAGTCTTATGGAGGAGGACGTGGTAACTCTAGAGGCAGGGGGAGCCAAAGAGGTCGTGGTGGATGGCAAAGAGGCCAAAATGCAAACATCAATGTTGAATGCTACTACTGTGGTAAAATGGGTCATATGGCTAAAGACTGCTATAAAAAGAAAAATGACATCATGAATGGAAAATTGCAACAAGGGAATTATGCATCTTCTAGTAGACAGGGTGATGACAGAAATGAGCATTTGTTTATGGTACAGCACATGACCAATTTTGTGACAAGTGCACAAGAAAGCAACAATGTGTGGTATGTTGACTTAGGTGCATCAAACCACATGACAGGTCATGCAGAATGGATGCAGGATGCAAGGAAAATGGAAAAAGTAGGATTTGTGGAGACTGGTGATGATACTACACATCCTATTGTGTAGATTGGAAAATTTCCTTTGTCTATGCAGGATGGGAAAAAGAAATACCTGTCGGATGTATTTCATGTCTCGAATATCACCAAGAACCTGGTTTCTGTTGGTCAAATGGTTGAGCAGGGCTTGTAGGTCAGATTTAATTCTCATGGATGCTTTGTTGAGGATATGTAAAATAAAGGTCGCTTGATAGCAAAAGGAAAGAAGAAGGGCAGAATGTTTACGTTGGATGCAAACATGCCTGAATTGAGTGCAGCAATGTTTGTACATGGGACCAGTGTAGTTGCAGATATTGATATCTGGCATAAACGCATTGGTCATGTTAATATACAACGACTTAAATCAATGCAAACCCAAAATATTGTTGCAGGATTGCCTAAATTCAAGGTTGCAGAAATGCATAAGGTATGTGAAGCCTGTCAATTTGGAAAACAGGCAAGGAAACCATTTCCTAGACATGCTCAAGAGAGTAAGAAGCCATTGGAATTAATCCACTCTGTTGTGTGGACTACTAAAGCTGCATCTCTTGGACGCTGTCATTATTTTGTCACTTTTATTGTTGACTATAGTAGAAAAGTTTGGGTGTATTTTATGAAAAAGAAAAGTGATGTGTTTGGGCATTTCAAAACTCTTAAAGCTATGGTTGGAAAAGAAACAGGCCTGCAAATAAAATGCCTAAGGTCAGATGGAGGGGGAGAGTACCTCTCAAATGAGTTTGCAAGGTTCCTACAGGAGCATGGTATAAAGCAGCAATATTCATGTAGTCATACCCCACAACAAAATGGAATTGCAGAAAGATAAAATAGGCATATTGGAGAGGTATCTTGTGCCATGCTCAATGAAAAAGACTTGCCATATTTTTACTGGGCTGAAGCAGTTGCTACAGCAGTCTACATAATGAACAGGACTCCCACTACAGCAATACATGGGATGACTCTAGAGGAGAGGCATACTGGTAGGAAACCAAATATTTCTCATTTGAAGATTTTTTGTTGCATTGCCTATGTTCATGTGCCAAATGAGTTGAGATCCAAGCTGGATCCAAAAGCTGAGAAGTGCATCTTTATTGGTTACTCTCTGCAGTAGAAAGGGTATAGATGCTATAAACCTTCTACTCGTAAGTTTACAGTGAGCAGAGATGTTTTTTTAATGAGATGAGTAGCTGGTATAAACCAACAAATGTGATTGATGATGTAGATGCACAAAATGGTAATGCTGCACAGAATTCATAGCAACAGTCACAAAATATTAGTGGACCTGGAGTGTCCTCTAGCAGTGGTTCACATTCTTCACCATGGACAGGTAGATTGAGATTAGGAGAATCTCCTCAAAACAATGCAAATAGTGGTATGCAGGTTTCACGAAAAGGAAAAGAGAAGGTAGATTAGCCCATGTTTGATGTGAATGCATGTCACTCTTATGTGGATGGTGAATCCAATGGCTCAGAACAAAGCATTGATGATGAGTTGGGTATTCCTTCTATTGTTACACCTGGAGTAAGGAAGACCAGGGATGTTTTGAGAGCACCAGGGAGTGAACCTACTTTGTGTAGGTCTACCAGAGCTAGGTATCCTATGGATAGGCTGAAACATGATGGATTTACAGCCATTCACTATGCCTATATGGTCAAAGTGATACAGGAACTAGAACCCACTTCTCTTGAGCAAGCCATGGGAAAAGAAAAATGGGAGAAAGCCATGGATGAAGAAATGGATGCCTTGGAAGCAAATGCTACATGGGAATTGGTACCTTTGCCTAAAGATAAGAATGCAATTGGTTGTAAGTGGGTTTATAAGGTGAAACACAATGCAGATGGTTTTGTGAATAGATACAAGGCAAGATTAGTAGTCAAGGGGTATGCACAAACATATAGCATTGATTATGAAGAAACATTTAGTCTAGTTGCAAGGATGGCAACCGTAAGAGCAGTCATTGCTATGGCTGCATCAAAGGGATGGTCTTTACATCAGATGGATGTAAAGAATGCCTTCTTGCATGGTGATTTGCAAGAAGAGGTCTATATGGAGCAGCCACCAGGTTATGTGCATGTTGTTCATCTTGAGTTTGTTTGCAGGGTGAAGAAAGCCTTGTATGGCTTGAAGCAAGCACCTAGAGCATGGTCTGACAAGATAGGACAATATCTTGTCACTATTGGCTTTCAGATTTCCAAGGCAGATTTCTCACTTTATGTGAGAAAAACAGAGAAATGTATTATGCTACTTGTCATTTATGTTGATGATTTGATGATGACAGGTGATAGTGATGAAGATATCCTTCATGTGAAAATGCTATTGAAGCAGAAGTTTGAGATGAAGGATTTGGGAGAGCTGTGTTATTTCTTGGGCATTGAGGTGATTAGATTACCAAGTGGAATACGGCTCTTGTAGAGGCAATATGGATTGGACATGCTGTCCGAATATAAAATGACAAGTTGTAAGCCTATTTCAATTCCTTTAGAGCAGAATGTGAAGCTGAGCACACATGCAGGTGAGCTTCTGGAAGACACATAGTAGGAAGTTTGATTTATATGACTATTACCAGGCCAGATTTGAGCTATGCTGTTGGATTGGTAAGTCAGTTTATGCAGGCTCCAAGGAAACCACATTTGGATGCAGCTAGATGCATACTCAGGTATGTGAAGTCCACATTGCAGTATGGACTATTTTATGAGACTGGGGTTCAGATACAGTTGCATGGATACACTGATGCTGATTGGGCTGGTAGTATTTCTGATAGATGATGTACTAGTGGATATGTGTTCTCTTTTGGGAATGCTTCAGTCACTTAGAGCAGCAAGAAACAGCCTACAGTTGCCTTGTCGAGCACAGAGACTAAGTACAGGGATGCAGCAATGGCTGCATGTGAGGTAGCTTGGTTGCATAAGCTACTTTATGGTATGCATCAGCCTACAGATGGGCCAGTTGTCATTTATTATGATAACATGAGCAGTATACACTTGGAAAATAACCCAGTATATCATGCTAGAACAAAGCACATTGAGGTGCATTATCACTATGTGTGGGAGAGGGTTTTATTAGGTCTTATTGATCTAGTTTATGTCAGCATAGAGGATCAGGTAGCTGACATATTCACGAAGGCATTGTGCATAGAGAAGCTGCGCAAGTTCA
The DNA here is from genome assembly GCF_053477565.2 of Lygodium microphyllum. NCBI lineage: Eukaryota > Viridiplantae > Streptophyta > Polypodiopsida > Schizaeales > Lygodiaceae > Lygodium > Lygodium microphyllum. The sequence goes on from NC_141136.1 coordinate 116,113,495, forward strand.
GAGACCTGCTTGGTGTGTAGGAATTGGGATTGAGCTTGAGGGGGAGTGTTGAGATATCGAGCTCCCCTCGTGATACGCCAGGGTGACCGTTGTGCATTTATGTCACCGACTTGTTAGTTGCAGATGTGGTTGGTACACCGCCCATGAATAATAGCTAGATGACACTTATCTACTCTAGTTCATGGCTGAGTTAGTATGCCACCTTAGTTAGTTGAGTTTTGTTTGAGACCCATACATAGGGTTCTTCTATTTCTTTGTACTAGAGTTCTTTTGGCTTACACAACTAAGAAGAGGAAAACTGTTTTTAGCCTCCACCTTTGTGTGTGTTCCCCCATTGTGTAAGTGAAAAAGCTACAAGTGAGACTCCTTCCTTCTCTCTCATAATCTTGACAATAGATGGTTGGTTGAAGAAGGCATCTGTAGAGTTGTTGGCTTGCTACACTGTTGTACAATGTATCTCAAAAGAAAAAGAGTATACTTCTTAGGGAATTGTGTCTACCTTACCATGCAGTGCATTGTGCAAGTATTGGTGGAACTAGAAGATAGGTCAACAGGTGTTGTCCCACACTTGAGGACCTAGTTTATGTAAAGGAAGGTGCTATGAGTGACTTAGGAAGATAAGTCTATCAAAAAGTTGGGGAGGGCAAGGGTGGTCCCTAGATGAAGTGATTATGATGCTCATAGATTATAGATGGATGGATTTCATTTTGGTGTTTCTTTTCTTTTCCATTTATTTCTCTTCTTTTCTTTTCTTTGATTTTCTTTTTCTTTTTCTCTTCTTTTCTTTCTCTTCTCTCTCTCTCTCTCTCTCTCTCTCTCTCTCTCTCTCTCTCTCTCTCTCTCTCTCTCTCTCTCTCTCTCTCTCGATTACAAATAATATAATTACACATGATAATGAAAGAAAGTTTTGGACATGAGGAGAAATCTGTGAGGAAGCTTTCTATAGATGAATAGAGGTCCCTTTTAGTGAAGGTTAGACATTCTTCAAGAGATGTGGCATTCACATTGCGGATCATAGGAAAGTCATATCTACCATGCACCTCTCTATTAAAATCAACTCCGATCCTCCATGGGTAGGGTATGTAGGTAGGATCATCCCTCTTGTGTGTTAGGATGCTATAGAGAGCCATGCAGGCCTCTAAGTTAGAGTCCCAAATGTTTTTGTGCCACTTAGGTTGAGCCTCATACCCTTCCACTTTCCTAGGCACCTCCACCACCTTGTCTTTCTAATAATATGCAGGCTCATGTTGCCACCTCATGGGGTGTCTCATTATTCCTCCAACCATCTCCTTTTTAGCCTTGCTAAGAGTTTTATTACGTCCTCTACCAGCATTGGAAATGGTTCTCTATCCATTATTCGAGGAAAGATAAAGGAAATGTCAAGAATCATGTGGTGGGGGGACTTGCTTTAGCTATTACACCAAACACACATTGTATACACAAGAGAAAGCTCACTCAAGAACACAAGAAGAGAGATAAAAGTCAAAATGTTTTCTTTCTGATTTCTTCTTCTTCTTCCACACACTATACAATGTACACAAAGTATAGATAAGATACAGCATAAAGGAAAGTGGCCTACTAAGTCAAACAGTGCATAACAGACTACACCAATTGACTGGTACTATATCTTTGCCAACCGTAGGTAGGTGTGACAAACTAAATACAATAAGTGATAAGTTAGTGGCTATGTGAGTATCATAATGTCCACCAACGTGCTAAATGTAGACGTGTGGACTCATCTAGCCAGGTGGTCCATCATCAACACTCACATGTGTTGAGCTTGCCATCTCAACACTACCCCTCAAGCTCAACTCTATATGTGCAACTCCAAGCAAGCTTTGGAACTTTCAAAGCTTCTCTGCACCCAATGCCTTTGTGAAAATGTCAGCTATCTAATCCTGTGTGTTGACATATACCAAGTCAATCTCTCCTACAAGTACCTTCTCTCTCACAAAAGTGATAGTGCACCTCAATGTGTTTTGTCCTAGCATGGAATGCTGAATTCCTAGCTAACTGTATACTTCTCATGTTGTCACAATGAATGACAACTGGACCATCTCCCTGCACATCCAAATCACCTAATAACTTTTACACCCATACCACCTTACATGTTGCCATAGCAGGACCATAGTAGCACCTCTATACTCAACCTCTGTACACTCGATAAAGCAATTGTAGGTTGCTTTTTGCTGCTCCATGTAACTACTACACTACCAAGGGAAAACATGAATCCATTGTTGAGATGGCAAGCTCAACATGTGTGGACATTGATGATGGACTGCCTAGCTAGATGAGTTTGCACATCTACACTTAGCACGTTGGTGGTCATTATGATACTCACATGGCCACTGACTTATCACTTATTATATTTAATTTGTTACACCTACCTACAACTGGCAAAGATATAATGCTAGTCGATTAGTGTAGTCGGTTATGCACTGTTTGACTAAGAAGGCCACTTTTCTTTATGTTGTATCTTATCTATACTTTGTGTACATTGTATAGTGTGTGGAAGAAGAAGAAAAATCAACAAGAAAACGTTTTGGCCTCCATCTCTCTTCTTGTGTTCTTGAGTAAGCTTCCTCTTGTGTATACAGTGTGTGTTTGGCAAAGCAGCTCAAGTAAATTCCCCCATCATGCGATTCTTGACATCCACTAGTAGATCTTCTGTCTGACATGCTACTAGCCCAATCTACATCTATTATCCAAAGACTTGTACATCCTTTCCTGCCTCATAAAAAAGTCCATAATGTAAAGTGGACTTCACATATCTCAATCTACATCTAACTGCATCCAAATGAGGCTTTCTAAGCATTTGCATAAACTGATTGATAAGGCCAATAGCATAGCTCAAGTCTAGCCTTGTGATAGTCATGTAAATCAAACTCCCTACTATCCTCATGAACATAGTAGGGTCTTCTATCTCATCCCCAACGTTGGTACTCAACTTCACATTTTGCTCCAATGGTACTAAAAGAGGCTTACATGCTGTCATACCATACTTGGATAACATATCCAAGCCGTACTACCTTTGTGATAGCCATATACCATCATCACATCTGATCACCTCAATACCAAGAAAGTATCTCAACTCACCCAAAACCTTCATCTCAAACTTCTTCTTCAAGAAGTCCTTAACTTGAGCAATCAGAATGTCACTGTCACCTGTAATAATCAAGTCATCCACATAGATGACTATGATGACCAAACTTACATCTCCCTTTCTCACATAAAATGAGTAATCAAAATCAAAAATAAAAAAACCAATATTGACAATATACTCTCCAATCTTATCAGACCATGCTCTAGGTGCTTGCTTCAGCCCATAGAGCACCTTCTTTAACTTGCACACATATGTGGAATGCTCTAAATCCTTATAACCTATTGGTTGCTCCATATACACTTCTTCTTACAATTCACCATGCAAGAAGACATTCTTAACATCCATTTGCTGCAAACTCCAACCTTTGGCTACTGCCAAGGCAATTACACATCTAACAGTTGCCATCCTAGCAATTGGACTAAATGTCTCTTCATAATCTATGCCATATGTTTGAGCATAGCCTTTTGCAACCAGCCTAGCCTTATACTTGCTAACTTAACCATTTGCATTATGCTTGACTTTGTAAACCCACTTATAGCCAATATCCTTCTTACCCTTAGGGAAGGGTACCAAATCCCAAGTCTTATTGGCTTCTAATGCAGCCATCTCCTCATCCATTGCTGCATCCCAATGAGCATGACCAATAGCATCCTCAAAACAAGTGGGCTCAACATCCTCAAGTAGTCTCACCATATAATCATAATGGTGAGCTACATAACCTTCAAAGCCAAATCTTTTAATAGGGTATCTGACCCTACTAGACCTGCGTACCACTGGATCACTCAGTGGAGCCTTTACATTACTATGAGCTCTCTGTACACCTGGTGTCCTAACTGAAAGAATACCAAGCTCATCATCCAAACTCTCTAAACCACTAGAATCTCCATCAAATCCCAAATCAATAGTAGATGCATCATTACCATCCAACACTTTTTTCTTTCCTTTGTATTTGCTTGCAACACTTATAGATACACCTGAAGATGTGGGGCTACTCCTTAGTCTCCCAGACCAAGGGCTCACTATAGGTGTAGTACCAGATGATGTTTCTGGTCCACTAAGACTCCGTGATTCTTACTTTTATTTTTGCACATAGTTATCATGATCATTATCATCATCAAATACATCACCATCAGGTGCATACCAATTGCTCATCTCATAAAAAGTAACGTCCCTGCTCACTCTAAACTCACTTGTGACAGGGCTATAACAATGATACCCTTTCTTCTCTAAAGAGTATCCAATAAAAATACATTTTTCAGCCTTTGGATCAAGCTTCTTCCGTAGCTCATTTGGCACATGAACATATGCAATGCAACCAAATACCTTCAAGTGTGATACGTTGGGCTTCTTGCCAGTAAAGCATTCTTTGGGAGTCATCCCATGAACAACAACTATGGTGGTTCTATTCATAATATAGACAGCAATATGGAGAGCTTCAGACCAAAAATATTTTGGCATATTCTTTTCAGCCATTAATGCCTGTGCAACTTTTGCAATATGCCTATTTTTTTCATTCTGCAACCCCATTTGCTGTGGGGTATACGTGCAAGTAAATTGCCTCTTTATCCCATGAGTCCCAAGAAGCCACTAAACTCATTAGAGAGGTACTCTCCTACTCCATCCGATCTCAAGCACTTCACTTTCAAGCCTATTTCTATTTCAACAGCTACCTTGAAAGATTTGAAGTGTTAAAATACATCATTCTTTTCCTTCATAAAATATACCCATAGCTTCTGTGAACAGTCATCAATAAATGTGACAAAGTATTTGTTGCCACCAAGAGATACATTTTGTATAGGCTCCCAAACATCTGTATGCACTACATCAAGTATATTTTTGCTCACCTCTCTATCATGCAAGAAGGATTGTCTTGTCTGCTTACCAAATTGGCATGCTTTACAGACTTTATGGAATTATGCAACTCTAAAAGAAGGAAAACCTATAACCAATCCTTTGGATTGCATTAATTTCAGCCTTTGCACATTTGCATGTCCAATACGTTTATGCCATATTTCAATGTCTACCAACCAGTCCTTTTCCTTTAGCATACATAGCAACATCCATTGCATGAATTCCAACATCTAACGTGAACATGCAGCCAACTCTACTTCCTTTTGCAACCAACCTGCACTTATCATTAAAGTATTCTACAAAACAACATTTTGCATTGAATCAAACCTACAACCCTTGCTCTACCATTTGGCCAACAAACACTAGATTCTTTGTGATTGATGGCACATGTAATACATCTATCAGACTCTTTGTCTGGCCATCATACAAGGACAAGGGAACCTTTCCAATGTGTGAATTGGATGTCATGAATCATCACCTGTCTGCACATAACTTGGATTTTGTAAGTCCTGCATCTCTTTAAACCATTCAACATGATTGGTCATATGATTAGATACGCCTAAATTGACATACCATACATCATCATGTGTCCCCGTTCCTGTAACTACATTCATCATATGCTGCATAACAAGTATACACTCATTTTTGTCTTCATTGTATCATGAAGGTGATGCATAGTTTCCTTGCTACAATTTACCATTGCGAATATCATCCTTCTTAACATAACAATGGGCTGCAATATGACCTGTCTTGCCACAATAATGGCAAACAATAGCAGAATTTCTAGAATCTCTATTCTGCCATCCACCTCTTTCTCTAGAGCTCCCCTTGCCTCTAAAATTTCCTCGGTCTCTTAAAACATACATTTCACCAAAATGTTGATTGAACCTGTTTTATTGGTTATCGCCATCATGTCCCATACCATGGCCTCTCGAAGAGGATCTACCATGTCCCCTTCCTAAACTTGAGAAATGGTTGGACCTGTTCACCATTTTTTTCAGATGAGTCACCCTGCATATTGATCTCTTTGGTAATCATGAGAGAGATAAACTCATCAAAATCTAGAAATGGCTTTCGTACGTATACTGAAGTAACAAATGATTTCCATGCCTTCTCATTATTAAGGCCACTCAAAGTGGATGAAACTAAATCATCATCATCAGGCATTGCATCAATTGTTGCTAAAGCATCTGCAATGCTTCTCACCTTTAAAACATACTCATGACAGACATTTTCCCTTTCTTCAAGGTATTCAACTCTTGCTTGAGTTGAATCTTCCATGCCTTTTATTTACTAAAAATATGTTCTCAAAAATTGTCTAAGCTGCATGTGAAGTTTTTGCATTCTTGATATGTCCTAACATCGTGTTATCAATGGCTGCAGATAGCTAGTACATCACCTTTTTGCCTTTTAACACCATATTGGGGAATATGGGAATTTACCATAGGTTTGGGACACGTGGTCAAATCTTTGTATTTGTTATAACTTGAACAATATAACTACAAATCGAGCACTCTATAGCTCAATAGATTCCATTTTTCAAGCGCTTTCCAATGATAGGTCATATCATATGGTTTTGAGAAACTTATGGGCATGTTATCCGGGCACCACATTTTTAGTATTCAAAAAATGGGAATTGGGAGATTCCCAAACTCACTAATATTTTATTTTTTGTATTCCATTAGTTCCATGCTTTTACTTTATCTGCAGTCGGAGGGATACCCAGCTCTAGCTCCTTTTTTTCACCTGAAACAAACTCATAAAGACCCTTTCCAATGAGGAAGTTCGTCACATGGAACTTCCATGAAGGGTAGTTTTTCTTGTCGAGCTTCTCAATAATGGGATTTTCACTATTCTTTGCCATTATCACCAAAAAAGAAGACAACACAACAAGCTAGTCTTCTGCAGCCTTTCACAACAAGTGCACATCAATACGTCAAGCAACCTTTTTCAAATAGTACATGTAATCTACAACCTGTTTGCATATGAATCTTATGTTTGCTTCTTGGCAAACACCTTAAAAATTACAAATTCAAAATCTGTAACCTGTCCACCCACTTTCGGTCAATACAACCAAAATCAGTGTACCCTAAAACTATTGTCCGCAACTTTGTGGCTCTAAAATGGGGCCTGAAATGGCCTCAGATGCCAAAAAGAACTTCGAGAAAGCTCAAAAGGGCCAACCTGTAGAATATACAGTGCTCTGCTCGCATACCCATAGCTCTGAAACCATGTCAAGAATCATGTGGTGGGGGGACTTGCTTGAGCTGCGCCAACGCACAATGTATACACAAGAGAAAGCTCACTCAAGAACACAAGAAGAGAGATGGAGGACAAAACATTTTCTTTCTGATTTCTTCTTCTTCCACACATTATACAATGTACAAAAAGTATAGATAAGATACAACATAAAGGAAAGTGGCCTACTAAGTCAAACAGTGCATAACAGACTACACTAATCGATTGGTGCTATATCTCTACCAGTTGTAGGTAGGTGTAACAAACTAAATATAATAAGTGATAAGTCAGTGGCCATTGAGTATCATAATGACCACCAATGTGCTAAATGTAGACGTGCGGACTCATCTAGCCAAGCGGTCCATCATCAATGTCCGCACATGTTGAGCTTGCCATCTCAACATGAAAACTCAAAAGGGTAGCTGTAATTTTACATTGCTCCCATGCTGCAAGTTCTTGGCCTCAATTTTTACAAGGTTGCACTCCTCTCCTTGAGGGATGGCCACATGTGGAGCTTTTAGTGGCTCTAGCTTGGAATTTTCTGTGTGCTAGTTCTATCTTCTCTCTTCATCTATGCCTCATCTCCACTATTCCTTTGAGTGGTATGGATTCCTCCCCTTGCTCTTCTGGTCATGCTTGTGGTTGCAGAGGGGGGACTCAGTTCATGCAGTTATTCTTTATCCACTTGTGGATGCTCAAAGTTGAGTCCTTCTTCATGGATTAGCTTTGTCAGCCCTACCCACGCATGGTTAATTCAACTATGATCAAATGGGCTCTTTGCTCCTCCACTCCTAAGCTAGTGCTAGGTTTGGATGCCTTGGCATGGAGACCATGTTGAAGCACTCTTCTTGCCAGCTCTAAGTTCCTTTTGACTTCCTCAAGGGTTTCTTCTTCTTTTGACTGTGTCACATTCATCATTGTGTTTAAAAATGCTCTTTGTTGCTCCAACATCCCCGTCTCTATACGACTGTAACTTTGCTTTTTGCCATGAGGCATTCACTCTCTGAATGGGCCAGTAAAAAAGCTAAGTCTTTGATTATGTCCTCATTCTTGGCTACCCATTCATCGGCCTTCTCTTTCATCTACTCCAAACTTTGATTTTGGTATTAGGCTAAAGTGGCAATTACCTACTCTTGCTCTCACCACAATGTATTTAGTTGTTCTTCTTCCAGGTTCCAATGCTTTACTTGCTCCTTTAGGATTGCCTATTTGTGGATATTTGCTTGAAGTTAGTTATGCAGCTCTACCAACTTCTTCATGGACTCTTCATCTTTTTGTGTTTTTAACACATGTAGCTCTTTTTTTGCTTCCTCTCTTTACCTCTTCAACTCCTCATTTTCCAACTCTAGGCATATAATTTCCCTAGAATTGAAGGCACACATCTCCTCTCAAGATATAAGATTGTCCCTTTCCTCATCATACAAGTCTTTGAGGATTTCTTTGCCTTGCCTTGCCTTTAGGGCCTCTTTTAATGCAATCATGTCCATATTTATGATGGTTATCACCGTTGTTTTCTCTAGCCTATAGGTTGCAAAGGTGTTCTTTTCTTCTTCCAACTCTACAAGTGTGGCCTTTTTCTCTTTAGTCATTCTGTCAAGTTAGCTTTAAAGTTTTTTTACCAACTCATCGTATTCTTCTACGTTGCACATAGCTAAGGGCACTGAAGTAGTTGATACTTCCAAGCTATTGGCCTTTTAGTTCCTCTTTGCAAGGGGGACTCCTTTGCTTGGTGCATGTGCAAGTCACTAGATGCTACACCCAAGCCATGACATTACTTTCATTGACCCCCCCCCCCCCCCTTCAGTGGTTTCTTGTGTTGGGGGTGATTGTCGGGGTGACCATGAGTTGTGGGATTGCATGTAGAGGGGCCTTACCCTTGCCTTATGTCACCGGGATTTGTCCTACCTCTTTTTCCATTGCACTTGTGCTTGGAATATCCTCTTTTGTGGAACTCATCATAGCCAACTCCTGAGATCAAGAGGGTTGCTCCACTTATCTTCTAATAGCCAAGGCTATCTGCTTCTCTTCCTCTTATCTCTGTCTTTCTTCCTCTTCCTCTTGCTTCTTCTTGTGCTCCTCTTCAATCCTCCTAGATTCTTCTTCTACCCTATGCAGTTCTCTATTTTATTTTGTAGTGGACTTTCTTTTCCTGATAGGGATTGAGGTTCCTTGCTATGCCAAGTGGTGTGATAAGCTTCTTTCTCCTAAGCACCTTGTTTTTCTTTCTCCTCTAGGAATCTCTATTGAGTTCTTCCTCCCCCTACTCCTTTGTTGAGAACAAAATGGGAGGGCTCATTGGAGTGGGGGAGTGATGCTCCTCTTGGATCGATGATGGTTTAGGGGTTTTCTCTACTATTTCTTCTCTTTCCACCTCCCCTAGGGCTTCCTAGATCATAGTTGTTAATACCCCTCCAAACCCTACAGTTGATGCCTTGAAAGCTAGTTTTTTCCTTTCTAACTCTGCTATGGTAGATGAAGAATCTCCCCTTGCTAGCCTTGGCACTATTGCTAGCACCTTTACTAATGCCTAGATTGTTTTTTGGATGTAGGCATTCCAATTTTCCTCATCTAGTGTGTTTGTTGCAAGGCTATTAAGCAATGGCACTCTTATTCTATTCAAGAGGGCATTGTATCTTTGGCTTGAGAAGAGGGTGTGGGCCATCTTTGCTTGTAGTTTGATGGTGGGATTGGGGATATGAACCAAGCTAATTCCATCATTTGTGTAGACTTTCTTCTTGTCCATTCCTAGCATCCCATGGACATCTTTCTTGGGCCTTTTCTCTAACTTGTCCACTAGTCCTAGGGCCTTCTCCACAATTTCTGGGCTAAGTTCAACTTCCACCCTTCTGGTGGCATCTCCTTGCCTGATTGTTATTGTGCCACTGTTCTTTTGGGTGTCAAAGGTCTTCAAGAACTCAATGGAATTGCTATGGTTAATATCTTGCCCCACCTTCTCTAGGTACTTGGCAACATTGCATTGTTCTATTATGTTAACCCCAGCTCAAGACAGAAGAAAAAATGTTAACCCCAGCTTGAGATGGAAGAAAAAGAAGTAGAATATGGAGGCAATGGAAGAAGCAGAAGGGAGAACAAGCAAAGGTGCAAGAATGGCCTCTAAAATCAAGATAAAGGTAAATTCGCATTTTTAAGTGAAAAGCGCCCCAATATTTTTGTAAAAGAGTGCTAGGCTTCTTCCTGTGAAAATTGTAAAATGGTAGACATGCATATACTAAAGAAATAGGCCAAGTAAAAGGGGATGGGAAAAAGGGCCATGCCACAATGGTCGATCATGTAAAAAGGGGATGACTGCCCATGGGATTTTAAGGCATGTATATAAAGTTCAAAAAGTGAGTGAAAGCTTATTCTTTGGTGTGTGGCAACAAGGGTAAGTTGAGGACTAGTTGTAATTAACAAGGAACTCACTCAGACTCAAAAAGTTGAAGGAACCCACCAGTACGAGAAGATCCCAAGATACAGACAGACGATCAAATCCCCAAAAGTAGGACCAAGCGAAGAGCACAACTAAAAAGCCAGACACAATAAGGACCCGACACTATTGGGGAAGTGAATCTACCCAACCTCATCAAACTGATCGACAACTTGGCAAAACAAGAACTCTTAAACATGGAAGAGGGCAGCTTGAGCCATAGAAGCAATGAAAAACTTGATCTAGGAGACTTTCTTGATGCGATTCAACAGATAGTGAGAAAATATGACACTCAAACCTTGTTGAAACACCACAGTAGACCTGTGGAGGACATCATAGCGGATCTTGAGAAGGAGACGAAGCTAACATGCAAGGCTCTACAAGGCATAGTCGTATACAACTAGGATCAACAAACCAAGAGCTTATGCTGAAAGGTGAGAAGGATCAAAGCTTGCACGCGAGCTATGGCGGGAGAGCAAGAGCAAGAAAGAGAGATAAAAAATGGGAACTCCAACGGTCACAATGTGTGACCAGGCCTTCCTTTATTTACTAGTCACTAAAATGAATGTAAAGAATAAAGTGACGAGACGGGTGCCCGCCACCTGCAGTGTGCAGTGGCGGGTACTGTCAGTGTTGTAATACACGGGGCGGCACGGTGGAGGCCCCTTTACCCCAACAACCTCCCACTTAAAGGCGAATCTGCCCTAGTGAGAGAGAAAAGAAAAGAAAAAGACAGTACAACTGTACATAGGTACAAGGGATGAGGAAAGGCAACATCTCATCCAATGCCCATCAATCTCCTGAGGAAGGCAAAGCGCTCAGTAGTGAGGCTTTTCATGAGCAAATCTGCAGGATTCTCGTCAATGGAGATCTTGACAAGGTCAACAGACTTGTCCTCCACAACACCACGTATGAAGTGATATCTCACCTAATGTGTTTTGTCTTCGCATGGAAAACCGGATTCTTAGCCAACTGAATGGCACTCATAGAATCCGAATGCAGTGTAGGTATAGCATCAATCCCAAGGTCAGCAAACTAGACGGCCTAGCCATATGGCCTCCTTGCAAGCCTCAGTGGCTGCAACATACTCGGCCTCAGTGGTAGACAAAGTCGTACACTTCTGAACCCTGGACATCCAAGAGACAGCCCCTCCAGCATAGGTGAATACATAGCTAGAAGTTTATTTCCTACTATCTGCATGTCCTGCATAATCGGAGTCAGTGTACCCCACGACCCCTGTATCCTGGCTACCATAGCAAATACACATATCTGTTGTGCTCTTCAGGTACCTCATGATACCCTTCACGGCATCCCAATGTTTGCTTCCAGGTGTAGCCATATAGCGTGCCACAACACCAACTGCATGCGCAATATCTGGACGAGTGGCTATCATGGCATACATCAAACTGCCCACGGCTGAAGCATAAGGGATCTTGGCCATCTCGGCCCTCTGCTCATCTGTCTGTGGACAATCGGCCTGTGATACCTTCACATAAGAAGGTAATGGACAGCCAATAGGCTTTATGTCTTGCATGCGGAAGCGCTCAAGGACTTTATGAATGTACTCCCGTTGTGAGAGATACAAAAGCCCGTGATGCCTATCGCGCTTAATGCGCATCCCAAGTATATGTGAGGCCTGTCCCAAATCCTTCATCTCAAAGCTCTTCTTCAACTGAGATTTAAGAGCATCTAGCTCATCATGAGCTTTCCCTGCTATCAGCATATCATCAACATAGAGTACCAAGATAAGCAAACTGCCATCACGGGCTTTCTTCGTGTAAAGACACGGATCCATAGCACTCCTGCTGTAGCCCTGTGACTGCATAAAGGCATCAAACTTATGATACCATTCCCTAGGTGCCTGCTTCAAGCCATACAAGATCTTCAACTTGCACACTAGGTGCTCCCTGCCAGATTCTGCAAAGCCCTTAGGCTGATCCATATAGATCTCATCATGCAAGTCCCCATGTAGAAAAGCCATCTTGACATCCATCTGATATAGATCTAAGTCAAGCTGTGCAACCAAAGCCAAGACTAAGCGCAGGGTGGTCATCTTAACCACAGGAGAGAAGACCTCATCAAAGTCCACACCATGTTCATGCTTAAAACCCTTTGCTACCAATCTAGCCTTATATGCTGGCTTGGGGTGTCCAGGGGTACTTTTCAGCTTGTACACCCACTTGCATGGCAAAGCCTTCTTGCCCTTAGGCAAGGCAACCAAATCCCAAGTCTCATTCTTATGCAGGGAGTCTATCTCAGACTGCATAGCCCTCTCCCAGGAGTGACTGTCACCCCTACGCATAGCCTCATCATAAGTGAAAGGCTCTCCTGCATCTGCAACCAAAACATAATGCATAGAGGGCTGAAATCTGTTAGGTGGACGTCAGTCTCTAGCAGACCGTCTCACCACAGGCTCTGCTGCCTGTCTAATTGCCTGTCCAACACCCTGGCCCTGTGGAAGAACTGCTGCAGGCTGTACTACTGGCTGTGCTGGAGCTCTAGGCTCCTCCTGAAAGATTACTCTGCGGATCTCAACTACCTTCTCAGGCTGCCTGTGCATCTTGTCTTCATGGAAGACGACATCATGGCTGCGTCCTATTTTCCGTGCCTGCGGATCCCATAGGCGATAGCCCATCTCTCCTGACTCACCATAGCCAAGGAATATGCATTTAATGCTCTTTGGATCCAATTTAGTCCTCTTGTCCTTGGGCACATGGTAGAATGCCTCACATCCAAAGACACGGAGATGCACATAAGAGGGTGGCTTACCAGCCCAAACTTCCTCTATAACCTGGAAATCCAATCCACTGGAAGGCGATCGGTTTATGACATACACTGCCGTACTAACTGCCTCAGCCCAAAAACTCCTGGGTAGGCCTACATGGCTAAGCATAGAGTGCACACGCTCCTGAATAGTCCTGTTCATGCGCTCAGCCAAACCATTCTGGGGTGGGGTGTAAGGGGCAGTCAACTGACTCTTAATACCCCTGTCATCACAAAACTACTCAAAAGCATGTGAGACATATTCTCCCCCATTATCTGTCCTAAGGCATTTCAGCCTATACCCAGTCTGGTTCTCAACAAGAGCAAGCCATCTTTGAAAAACTGCCAAGACATCGGACTTCTACTTTATGGGATAAGCCCACACTTTCCTAGAAAAATCATCAATGAAGGTAACAAAGTACTTCGCGCCACCCATAGACATGCAAGGCATAGGCCCACAAACATCGGAATGCACCAATGCCAAGGGCTCACTCATGCGTGGCCTACTCGATTTCTTATGCGTAGACCTATTCTGCTTACCATAAAGACAATGATCACACGAGTCAAAACATGCATAATCCAAAGGCGGAAGATACTGCAAACCAGATAACATTTTCATTCCCTTCAAAGACATGTGCCCTAAACGAGCATGCCAAAGTGATACATGTGGGATAGAACCCACTGCCAAAACATGGTCAACTGAGGACCCAGATACAATAAGAGGATAGAGGCTACCAGCCTTGGTGCCTCTAGCAAGCACAAGTCTGCCACGAGTAATCTTCCAGGCAAAATCCCTAAAACATACATGAAATCCTGCATCATCCAGCTCTCCTGCAGACATAAGACTGCGCGTAAGCGCAGGTACATGACGTACATCCCTAAGCAAAAATGAACTGCCAGTGGAAAACTGCAACTGAATATCACCACAGCCCACAATATCAAGAGACATGTCATCTCCAAGTCTGACTGATCCAGATACAGTACGGTAAGAGTGAAACCACTCACGGTAAGGCGTCACATGGAAGGACGCACCTGAATCCAATAACCAGCACTGTGCATACATACTAGGTGTCTCAGTCAAGTGTGAAGCATCAGAAGAACTAGCTGCAAGTATGAACTCATCACTACCATCGGAATCCTCGGTCTGCATGACATTAATTTCTTCAATCTTGACGCTGGACTTCACAGGTACTATGCTGCGATCAGAGGACTTCTCTTGCACTTTCTCTTTGCCCTTATCCTTGTGCTTCTCATTGCGCAACTCATGACACTATGGTCTGATATGGCCCTTTTTCCCACAATGATGACAAGTGACATTAGCGTTGCGCCCACGCGACTTTCCACGAGATTTAGACCGACCCTTCTGCGAGTCACGGCCATGGTTATTACCACGATCATTCCTGTCATTCCTTCCTCTAACTGTCAAAGCATGTGAAACACAAGAGGCATCCAAGTTTTTGCGATTAACCTCTTCCTGCAGAAGAGCACTCTCAACATCATTCAGTTTCAAAGTAGCACTAGAGGCACATAGGGCAGTGCGGAATACATCCCATGACTCATTCAGAGTCCCAAGCAAGAAAAGAGGAGTTACTTCCTCTCCAAAGGTGATATCTTGCGAAGTCAGGTTCTTCAGTATAGCATGGAACTGGCTCAAGTGAGTAGACATAGTCGCATTATTCTTCATGCGCAGATCCATAAGCTGCTTCAACCAGTACATCTGACTCACCGGACTTTTCTTATCATAAAGATTCTTGATCTTATTCCATAGATCCCATGCACTCTGTGCTTCCTCAAATACATTATAATGTACCTGTTCAGTGAGAGACAATACAATCGTGGACTTGCATAGCTCATCAAGCTCAAGCCAGTCATCATTGTCCATAGTTTCAGGTTGCTCCCCACTCAACCAAAGTGGCTTAATCTGAGATTTTTGCACCAAGACCTGCCAAATTTGACTCTTACAATAAGAGTAGTTGGTACCATCCAACTTTGTGATGTTAAATATGGCATTATCAGTCGAAGAGGATGCCATAATGCAGGCTGGAAATGCACAGACAATGTAAAACTGCTGGCTGTTTTACTGCAGAAAATGCCCAAAACCCACTGAAATGAGCTCCAAATGGCGAGAAAAGTGTGCCAAAAGATGCTGCCCACTTAGTACTAGGTGCGGTACACCAAATCAGGATATTTCAGCATTAAAAAAAAATACTGCTCAGTCCACCAATAACTGTTTGCTGTAATAAATTGTAGGTATGCAGTCTAGAGAGCAAACTGTCCCAAAATAGAATCCAATGTCAAGCAAATAATGCTAGGTCCAAAGCCAGCATGAAATAGACATAAGCAAGGCCAATGATAGTGAAAAGAACATGAGCTCAACACCGAAGCATGTCAAAATAACATCTGCCAGTGAAAGGCACACCCCTAGACACTCTAGGCAAAGTGTTCCTGTAACTGCCAAAACCTGACACAAATAGGTGTCTGCTCAAAGAGAAAGATCCAAATATGAGACTCAGCTCATAAGCATCCTGTGAACCAAGAGTACATCAATGCATATCCATAAAGATCGGAGTATGATCCCAAAGTCTCAATGCGTATGTAGCTTCTTAAGACATAAACTGCTCCAAATACATGTAAGTGCTCCAATAGCATGCAACTGTCAAAGGTCAAACAAGCATGTAAAATGCTCCCACTGGCACAAAAGGTGTACAAAGCGAGCTCAGAAGCTCAAAAAACCCAAGAGAAAGCACCAGTGAGAAGTGACCCTGTCAATGCATCAAGCGTATCCAAGAGAGCATGACATACATGAAGCACTCGTCGTATTAACCATGAAGCAATACATAAGCCCAAATAAGCTCTCGGTCAACTCAATGACATCCAAATAGCAACCAAGATTAGTGATCAAGTAAGCCGGGAATGCTCAAATACATCCAAATCCAAGCTCCAAATGTCGGTATGGCATACACGAACCAAATAGCATATGTCACAAACCAAAGCATGTAAAGTACCTTCAACCCACTGTTATTCCAACATGTATTTACTGTTCTAAACAGTAGATTTCAGCCCCGAATTCAAGCCAAAATCATGGTCAAACCAAATGCATACATCCCCAATACATCCGGGTAGGAAGTAGACTGCATACGGGCATCAAACAACTCCAATGGAATGAGGCATAAGCAACAAATGTCAGTGTCAGGGATGCTGCCCTGTTTCCAGCACTGTTATGCAGTGAATGACAGTTTCAAAACTGAGAATGATCAGCTCCCAACCTCAATGTCAAGCCAAAGCATCAAAATGACATCCAAAAAATGGCTCAAATGCCCTCCAAATAGGCCAATGATGAGTGCTCCATGAGCAACAAAGCATTCAGCTGTAAAATGTGGAGGTCAAAGTCTGAAAATGGGTGTCATATTCAGCGTGTTGAGGCCTGGAGTGCTGCTGCCAATCACGTGGAGTTATGATGGTTGGGGGGCTCCAAAATAAGCCCCAATAGGCCACACACAAGGGCTTGATGAAGATCAAGTGGCTACAGCTTCAACACGTGAGGAGGGGAGGGCTGAATAGGTGCGTTGAAATTAGCATGAGTTGCTGGAAAATGGCTGCTGATCAACGTGGCTGAATGTTGAGTGTGGGGGGGCTCAATGATGGCCCAAGGTAGGCACATACCAAGCCATGAAGGCCCAATGCAAAGGGGAGGGAAGATATGAGCTATGGAGCTTAAGAAGAGTGGCTGCCCTTTGTTCTTGCCCTATTTCAAACTGAGAATACACTCAAATGCCTGCAAATGCTGAAGCAATACCTCAAGGCAAGGCCCTGATGAAGCTCAAGAAGGTCGGGATGGAGCTCGGGAAGCCGGGGAGAGTCGGGAGCTCGAGAGGTCGGCTATGGCTGCCGGGATGGAGACCCAATGTGTGAAGCGAGTCGATGCAAAGGTCGGGAAGCACCGAGTCAAGATCGAGCAAGAGAATGCCAAGCTCTGATACCAGTTGAAAGATGAGAAGGATCGAAGCTTGCACGCGAGCTATGGCGGGAGAGCAAGAGCAAGAAAGAGAGAGACAAGAAATGGGAACTCCAACGGTCACAATGTGTGACCGGGCCTTCCTTTATTTACTAGTCACTAAAATGAATGTAAAGAATAAAGTGACGTGACGGGCGCCCGCCACCTGCAGTGTGCAGTGGCGGGTACTGTCAGTGTAGTAATACACAGGGCGGCACGGTGGAGGCGCCTTTACCCCAACATATGCTATAGCATGGAAGATCCAGAGAGTGCTAGCCCTAGTAGGCAGAAATTAGACAAATAGTGAGAGAGCGCTAGAAGGAGCTCGCTATCTAGAAGGAGACCTTATGCTAAGCGAGCTTCTGACAAAGCGGTTGCTAGATAACATGATAGTAGAGCAGAGCGTTGCATGGTTAGCAACATCGCTACTGGCAGATTAGGAGCAAGCAAGGCTTTAAGAGCCAATCAAAATTTCCCATAGTAGCAAAGAAATTGGACAACAATTGAAAGACAACTCGTACAACTTTATGGAGCAGTTCAAGCAGGCTTGCCAGGCCAATGGCCTCATTGATCCCACTCAATGCTCACATGATTTTGGTTTGTGCTTAGGTGACAAGTGTTGGTAGACCTGGTACACGAGTTTTGATGCTACAAAGCAAGCAATTTCAATGGCTTGAAAAATCTCTTCATTAAGAGATTTTCCAAACCGCGATACTCCAATAACCTGCTAGTGCAACTTATGAACATCAAGCATAGAGAGAAAGAGGACATCCAAGATTACATGACCCATGTGAGAAGCCTCTTCAAGAGAATCCCTATAAGTGAGAGACCAATCAAAAGAGCAGTGTCCACTGTATTCATTAATGGAATGCGAAGTGAGGAGCTCTACAAAGCCTTGGCTGGCAACTCAAGCTTACAGCGAGACACACTAGAAAGGGTCTTTGAAGAAGCTATTAAAGTGGACGACCAGCTCAAGGAGAGAAGCTCGAGGAGATCAAATTGAGAAGAGTCCAGTACCAGGAATTCCAAAAGGGCTTCAACGCTAAGTGAGAGATCAGACCCAAGCACCCAAGATAAAGGGAAGGGCATTGATCCAGGTCAAGAGCTAACAAAGATAAAGATGGAAATAGCCAAATTGTTGGAGATGATGAGACAACCAACGCACCCACATGTCCAATGCATTCATTGTGGTGGAAACCACTTGCCAGCTGAGTGTCAAGACCCTAGGTCACAAGTTTGCACTAATTGCAATAGATTTGGCCATGACACCATGCATTGTCAAATACCCTGGAGACTCCCATACTCAGCCTTATGGTCAACCCTACCTTGCGAATAGGCCACCAAACTTCTTCAGAAGGGGATCTCCATTGTCCCTCCCAACACCTAATGATGCTTATGTAAACCCTTATGTATCGTATGGTGAAGAAGGAAACATAGTCTTTATGGAGTACCAACTAGTATAAGTGATGGTGTTATGTAGAGGGAGAGGCTGAGGCCTAGGAGGGTAGACACAAGAGCATTGGACTTGTGGTCACCCAGGATATGTTTATTTGCGCTACCCCCCAAGAGGGAGCAAGCTAATAGAGACAAGGCTGACCTAAGATGTGTTGAGTGTAGAATCACTCATGTGTTTGTCGATTGCCCTAGAAGGAAGCCATCCTCTATTTCAGAAAATGAGCCATCACTTCCATTGGTGTTGTTTGGTTTTGAGATACTTGATGGGGAGGCCACATCCATCCCATTGCATGTCATGACCTGTGCATAAACAAAGCAAGCTGGCATATCATTGCCAGGGCCTAGCAATCTAAACACAACCTCAATCAGAAAGAAGAGTCAAAGACGGAGGAAGAAGAAAATAGATGCTAAGGTCACGCTCAAAACCGAAAGTGCCACGACATTACATGTTGGACAGAAGGTCACTAACACAGAGGTTAAAAACATCAGCTCTAAAGATGGCTGCAATGGGAAGTGCCAAGGTTGACCCAATCCGAAATGCCAGCTCGAAGCCATCGAGAAGCTGAAGGAGTGGGTGAAAGAAGCCTAAGAGCACCTCAAAGACGATGAGCCCATACTAGAAGATGAAATCGATGATCTCTCAAGAATAAGCACAACAGTCCCACCCCCATGACTAAAATCGAGGGATACAACCACCACAAGCAGTGTCACTTAGACAAAGTCTAAATGCTATGCACAAGTGAATTAGTCAAGGCCATTGGCCAAGATCCACGAGGTTAGGAGAGAGGCAAGTAGCTAGCAATCTCCTTAATGCATTGGTGACCACCCTTGTGACTCTAAGCTTAGGAGACATGCTTAGGCAGCATCCAACACTATGACAAGAACTAAAACAGTGGGTCAAAGAATCAAATGAGCAAGCCAATGCAGACTTGCACGAGCACGATGCAGAAACACAAATACCTAGTCTGACACTGCACTCCGTGCCTAAGTCTTTACACGTGAATGCCTTTTGGGAGGGCATAGAGATGCATATAGTCTTGCCAGTATTAGCTCTTGGAGATGTCACAAGAAAGGGAATTGTAGACAGGGAGTTGGAGTTAGTGTGCTAAGCTATGAAATACTCCAAATTTGGGGTAACCTGCCTGTCAAGATTGCTAGGTTCAATGTCATGCCATCCAACAGAGTGAAGGTGAAACCATTCAACATATTAAAAAATTAGCTAGTAAAGATCACAGGAGTCCAATTCTCTGTTGACTTTATAGTCATGAAGGGTGTGGACTATGACGTCCTACTAGGCCAACCTTGGATGTGCAATGCGAGAGTCATAGAAGATTGGAGCAATGGTCTCATCTTCCTAGGAAATCAAATGGAGGTTGTAAGAGTAGAGATGGACATCTAAAAGACTATGCCTATTGATCTAGATGCCATCTCCACCATGATCAAGAGTGATGACTAGATTAAGAAATCCTATGGGGCCTTAACCAAGTATATCTCGTGCCTTGAGGATGAGTGTGTTGAGATATCGAGCTCCACTCGTGATACGCCAGGGTGACCATTGTGTATTTATGTCACCGACTTGTCAGTTGCAGACGCGGTTGGTACACCGCCCATGAATAATAGCTACATGATAGCTATCCTTATCTACTCTAGTTCATGGCTCAGTTAGTATGCCACCTTAGTTAGTTGAGTTTGGTTTGAGACCCATAGAGAGGGTTCTTCTATTTCTTTGTACTTGAGTTCTTTTTGGCTTACACAACTAAGAAGAGGAAAACTGTTTTCAACCTCCACCCTTGTGTGTCTTCCCCCATTGTGCAAGCAAGAAAGCTTCAAGCGAGACTCCTTCCTTCTCTCCCACAATCTTGACATGGTATCAGAGTCTTGTTCGTGGTAAGGAGCTCAAGAAAGCAAGCCAAGCTCGCGGTGTTCTGGTAAGAGGAGGAGTGTTGCTTTCATTTTCTGTTTCGGGAGCAGATCTCTGTAGGTAGCACAGCCGGAAAGTGCAGGAGTGCATTGTCTCAGGTTGAGACGCCCTTCGCGGTGAAGCAAGAAGGCAGTATATGCTGCGGCCAAGGGCTTTAGCCCTTGGCGACCTTGTTTTTTTTATTTGAGGCCATTTCGGGGCCTGTTTTGGAGGCGGAAGTTTTCTGCACGCACTTAGGAAAAGGCCAAGTTTTATGCTGTGCAGCCACTGTTCAACAGGTCGGTGAATAGTTACAGTAAAAATTGCATTGTATGCTTGTGCGCAGAGACATTGGGAGTTACAGAATCATCCCTGTTGCCTGTTGATGCAAAATCGTCACTAGGAAGTGACTGTGTGGTCAAATACCACTTTCGCCAGTTTTGCAGATTTTCCCTTGTGAGGGTGAAACTGTGGTTTTTGCAGTGACATAATTTTTTGCAGTCTTCTGTAATGGCATCTGATTCTCTTTCACAGATTGTCACTGAAAAGCTTGACAAGAACAACTTCCAAGCATGGAAGTTTAGAATGACGAATTTCCTTATGAGAAAAGGATATTGGGAATTTGTTGCAAGAAATGAAGAAGAACCAGTTCTTCCTGATGTTCCCAATCAACAGCAAATGCAGGCATTTAAAGCATGGCATGAGAGAGCCAGGAAAGTTATGTATTGGCTATCTATCAGCATTTCAGACTCTATGATTGTGCATATTCAGGATGCAAGTACGCCAAAGGAGGCATGGGATACTTTGTCAAAAATGTATAGCACAAATATGCAAGCCAGGAAAATGCAGCTCAAGCAAGAGTTGCACAATGTGCAAAGAGAAAATATGAGCATCAACGGCTACCACATGAAGGTGAAGAAGATTGCAGATGCACTTGCTTCCATTGGGTCACCAGTGGAAGATGATGATTTAGTTTCTGTGACCTTGAATGGTCTAGGAAAGGATTATGCACAGTTTCGGACATCCATTTCAGTTCGTGAAAGATTTCCTGACTTTGAGGAGTTGATTGCTCTTCTAATTTCTGAGGAGCAGAGAAATGGTGGTGCATCTTCTTCAGGAGGAACTTCAAAAGAAGCTGTCTTCTACTCAAATGCTGGAAGAGGTAGAGGCAGAGGTAGAGGAGGCCGATTTGGAGGCCGTGGTAGAAATCAGAATATGCAGCAAACTCAAGAAAACCAGTCCTATGGAGGAGGACGTGGTAACTCTAGAGGCAGGGGGAGCCAAAGAGGTCGTGGTGGATGGCAAAGAGGCCAAAATGCAAACATTAATGTTGAATGCTACTATTGTGGTAAAATGGGTCATATGGCTAAAGACTGCTATAAAAAGCAGAATGACATCATGAATGGAAAACTGCAACAAGGAAATTATGCATCCTCTAGTAGACAGGGTGATGACAGAAATGAGCATCTGTTTATGGTGCAGTATATGAACAATTCTGTGACAAGTGCAGAAGAAAGCAACGATGTATGGTATGTTGACTCAGGTGCATCAAACCACATGACAGGTCATGCAGAATGGATGGAGGATGCAAGGAAAATAGAAAAACCAGGATTTGTGGAGACTGGTGATGACACTGCACATCCTATTGTGCAGATTGAAAAAATTCCTTTGTCTATGCAGGATGGGAAAAAGAAATACTTGTCCGATGTATTTCATGTCCCGAATATCACCAAGAATCTAGTTTCTGTTGGTCAAATGGTTAAATAGGGCTTGCAGGTCAGATTTAATTCTCATGGATGCTTTGTTGAGGATATGAAAAATAAAGATCGCTTGATAGCAAAAGGAAAGAAGAAGGGCAGAATGTTTACGTTGGATGTAGACATGTCTGAATTGAGTGCAGCAATGTTTGCACATGGGACCGGTGTAGTTGCAGATATTGATATCTGGCATAAACACATTGGTCATGTTAATGTACAGCGACTTAAATCAATGCAGGCCCAAAATATTGTTGCAGGATTGCCTAAATTCAAGGTTGCAGAAATGCATAAGGTATGTGAAGCCTGTCAGTTTGGAAAACAGGAAAGGAAACCATTTCCTAGACATGTTTAAGAGAGTAAGAAGCCATTGGAATTAATCCACTCTGATGTGTGGACTACTAAAGCTGCGTCTCTTGGAGGCTGTCATTATTTTGTCAGTTTTATTGATGACTATAGCAGAAAAGTTTGGGTGTATTTTATGAAAAAGAAAAGTGAAGTTTTTGGGCATTTCAAAACTCTTAAAGCGATGGTTGAAAAAGAAACAGGCCTGCAGATAAAATGCCTAAGGTCAGATGGAGGGGGAGAGTACCTCTCAAATGAGTTTGCAAGGTTCCTACAGGAGCATGGCATAAAGCAGCAATATTCATGCAGTCATACCCCACAACAAAATGGAATTGCAGAAAGGAAAAACAGGCATATTGGAGAGGTATCTTGTGCCATGCTCAATGAAAAAGACTTGCCAAATTTTTATTGGGCTGAAGCAGTTGCTACAACAGTCTACATAATTAACAGGACTCCCACTGCAGCAATACATGGAATGACTCCAGAGGAGAGGTATACTGGTAGGAAACCAGATATTTCTCATTTGAAAATTTTTGGTTGCATTGCCTATGTACATGTGCTAGATGAATTGAGATCCAAGTTGGATCCAAAAGCTGAGAAGTACATCTTTATTGGTTACTCTCTGCAGCAAAAAGGGTATAGATGCTATAACCCTTCTACTCGTAAGTTTACAGTGAGTAGAGATGTTATTTTTTATGAGATGAGTAGCTGGTATAAACTAGTAAATGTGATTGATGATGTAGATGCACAAAATGGTAATGCTGCACAAAATTCACAGCATCAGTCACAAAATATTAGTGGACCTGGAGCGTCCTCTAGTAGTGGTTCACATTCTTCGCCATGGACAGGCAGATTGAGATCAAGAGAATCTTCTCAAAGTAATGCAGATAGTGGTATGCATGTATCACGAAAAGGAAAAGAGAAGGTTGATCAGCCCATGTTTGATGTGAATGTAGGTCACTCTTATGTGGATGGTGAATCCAGTGGCTCAGAACAGAGCATTGATGATGAGTTGGGTATTCCTTCTATTGTTACACATGGAGTAAGGAAGACCAGGGATGTTTTGAGAGCACCTGGGAGTGAACCTACTTTGCGTAGGTCTACGAGAGCTAGGTATCCTATGGATAGGCTGAAATATGATGGATTTACAGCCATTCACTATGCATATATGGTTAAAGTGATACAGGAACCAGAACCCACTTCTTTTGAGGAAGCCATGGGAAAAGAAAAATGGGAGAAAGCCATGGATAAAGAAATGGATGCCTTGGAAGCAAATGCTACATGGGAATTGGTACCTTTGCCTAAAGGTAAAAATGCAATTGGCTATAAGTGGGTTTATAAGGTGAAACACAATGCAGATGATTCTGTGAATAGATACAAGGCAAGATTAGTAGTCAAGGGGTATGCACAAACATATGGCATTGACTATGAAGAAACATTCAGTCCGGCTGCAAGGATGGCAACCGTAACAGCAGTCATTGCTATGGCTGCATCAAAGGGATGGTCTTTACATCAGATGGATGTAAAGAATGCCTTCTTGTATGGTGATTTGCAAGAAGAGGTCTATATGGAGCAGCCACCAGGTTATGTGCATGCTGTTCATCCTAAGTTTGTTTGCAGGTTGAAGAAAGCCTTGTATGGCTTGAAGCAAGCACCTAGAGCATGGTCTGACAAGATAGGACAGTATCTTGTCACTATTGGCTTTCAGATTTCCAAGGCAGATTTCTCACTTTATGTGAGAAAAACAGAGAAAGATATTATGCTACTTGTCATTTATGTTGATGATTTGATTATGACAGGTGACAGTGATGAAGATATCCTTCATGTGAAAATGCTATTGAAGCAGAAGTTTGAGATGAAGGATTTGGGAGAGCTGCGTTATTTCTTGGGCATTGAGGTGATTAAATCACCAAGTGGCATACAGCTCTTGCAGAGGCAGTATGGATTGGACATGTTGTCCAAATATGGGATGACAGGCTGTAAGCCTATTTCAGTTCCTTTGGAGCAGAATGTGAAGCTGAGCACAGATGCAGGTGAGCTTCTAGAAGACCCTACTATGTACAGACGCATAGTAGGAAGTTTGATTTATATGACTATTACCAGGCCAGATTTGAGCTATGCTGTTGGATTGGTAAGTCAGTTTATGCAGGCTCCAAGGAAACCACATTTGGATGCGGCTAGACGCATACTCAGGTATGTGAAGTCCACATTGCAGTATGGACTATTTTATGAGACTGGGGTTCAGATACAGTTGCATGGATACACTGATGCTGATTGGGGTGGTAGTATTTATGATAGACGATCTACCAGTGGATATGTGTTCTCTTTTGGGAGTGCTGCAGTCACTTGGAGCAGCAAGAAACAGCCTATAGTTGCCTTGTCGAGCACAGAGGCTGAGTACAGGGGTGCAGCAATGGCTGCATGTGAGGTAGCTTGGTTGCATAAGCTACTTTATGATATGCATCAGTCTACAGATGGACCAGTTGTCATTTATTGTGACAACATGAGTAGTATACACTTGGCAAATAACCCAGTCTATCATGGTAGAACAAAGCACATTGAGGTGCATTATCACTATGTGCGAGAGAGGGTTTTACTAGGTCTTATTGATCTAGTTTATGTCAGCACAAAGGATCAGGTAGCTGACATATTCACGAAGGCATTGGGTGCAGAGAAGCTGCGCAAGTTCAGAGACCTGCTTGGTGTGCAGGAATTGGGATTGAGCTCGAGGGGGAGTGTTGAGATATCGAGCTCCACTCGTGATACGCCAGGGTGACCGTTGTGTATTTATGTCACCGACTTGATAGTTGCAGACGTGGTTGGTACACCGCCCATGAATAATAGCTACATGATAGCTATCCTTATCTACTCTAGTTCGTGGCTCAGTTAGTATGGCACCTTAGTTAGTTGAGTTTGGTTTGAGACCCATATAGAGGGTTCTTCTATTTCTTTGTACTTGAGTTCTTTTTGGCTTACACAACTAAGAATAGGAAAACTGTTTTCAGCCTCCACCTTTGTGTGTCTTCCCCCATTGTGCAAGCAAGAAAGCTTCAAGCGAGACTCCTTCCTTCTCTCCCACAATCTTGACAGAGTGAGACTGGATGCGTGTTCTTGCTACCATCGACTTGCCATTCTCAAAAAATGAGGAGTATGAACAAGCCATCAAGACGATTGGCATGCCCAAGGACACACCCTCTATACCAGTCTACATGATGGCTGGAAGCCTACATGGAAGGCCAACCTTGTTACATTCCAAGTCGCGAACAATAGACAAGAGCTCCTAGAGATCTCAAGCCACTCCTAGATCTCTTGGATGAGCCTAAATGGAGATGGTCTAAGGTGCACAATTTAAACTTGAGGTACAATTGGGCTTTAATCCTCCCTGGCCAACAAGAAGAGACATATCAGAACTTGGAGAATGATAAGCAGTTGGACAAAAATGGCTCTAACAACAAATATGAAGACTGTTATTCCTTCAATGATGAGAGTGAAAGGGAAATAGACACTATAGAATATGGCACTAGGGGACATGTAGTCAAAAAAATACGAGTTGACTCCAGACCACAAAAGCACATAGGTGCATATGACTATGAGCAAGCAGGCGTAGCCTAACCAAGCAACACGCCACTACTAAGAACAAACTCACCTTCTGAGCTGTGACCACCAGGAGAGACTCCATCTTCTAGAGAAGATGGAAAGTTTGATTCTGAGTTGGAAGTCAGCTCAGATAGTGATCGTGAGATACCTCAACATTCCAAGGCTATATGCACCAAAGGGACCTACTTGTCCACCTAAGACACCGACGGTTAAGGGAGGAACGACGGAAGTTGCCTAAGGTAACACAAACAGGAGAGCAACAAAAACTGCAAGACCTACCAAAGCGATATACGAAATTCAAAAATGAGATAGGGTAGTGATCTTGCTGAAAACCAAACGATAGGGGCAAGCAAGTGAACCAATTGAAGGAATTGCCAAGGTCAAGGAGGTGAATTTAGCCAAAGAAGGGGAGGCACCCCGACCTGTCTTTATAGCTAATGATTTGACTGAGGAAGAAGAACTAAGTCTCACTGCTCTTGTATGAGAGTATATAGACGTCTTTTCTTGGTCACTAGAGGAGCTCAAAGGTGTAGACCCAAGTGTAGTGACTCACAACATACCCAAGACACTAGACGCAATGTCGGTTAAGCAGCAACCATATCCCATGAATCCAAAGCACGCTATCAGAGGGGTTTTTGTCGAAAGGTCGTATCCATCGGGGATCAAAGGTAGAAGGAGCTAGAGATACACTATAAGGATTTAAACGTATAGCGATGGTGGGTAGCGATGCAAGTAGCGGTGTCGCTATTTGCGTCGCTATTTGCATTTGCAATGCAAATAGCAATGCCCCACAGGGAAAAAAAACAGGCCGAAACCCGAGCGCGGGTTCATTTCGCGCATTTTTGTCAAACGTTTCGAGAGGGAGAGCGAGAGAGAGAGCGACCGTCTTGCATAGGGTGAGAAAGAGAGAGGAAGAAGGCTTGCTGCCACTGCCACCATTTGCAAAGGAGAGGAGGAGCCTTCATCGCGAAGAGGAGCCACCAAACCCTCGCCATATCTCATCGATAAGTCCATTCTCTCCTTCTTTTGCTTGTTTAGGGTTTAATTCTCTCCTTATTTTTCTTGTTTAGGAGAGAAAATGAGAGAGAAAGAGAGGGAGAGGGAGAGGGAGGGAGAGAAAGAGAAAGAGAGAGGGAGAGAAGGAGAAAGAGAGGGAGAGGGAGGGGGGAGGAAATGAGAGAGGGAGAGGGAGACAGATGGGGAGGAAATGAGAGAGGGAGAAGGAGGGAGAGTGCATTCTCTCTCTCCCTCTCCCTTTTGCTTTTATAATTTGTGTATATATATTGAGAGAGGGAGAGGAAATGAGAGAGAAAGAGAGGGAGAGGGAGAGGGAGGGGGAGGAGGAGGAGGGAGAGGGAGAGGGAGAGGGAGGGGGAGGAGGAGGAGGGAGAGGGAGAGGGAGGAAATGGAAGAGGGAGGGGGATGAAATGAGAGAACGAGAGAGAGGGAGAGGAAGAGAGAAAGAGAGAGAGAGGGAGAGAAAGAGAAAGAGAAAGAGAAAGAGAAAGAGAAAGAGAGGGAGAGGGAGGGGGGAGGAAATGAAAGAGGGAGAGAAAGAGAAAGAGAGGGAGAGGGAGAGGAATGGGGAGGAAATGAGAGAGGGAGAGGGAGGGAGAGTGCATTCTCTCCCTCCCTCTCCCTTTTTCTTTTATAATTTGTGTATATATATTGAGAGAGGGAGAGGAAATGAGAGAGAAAGAGAGGGAGAGGGAGGGAGAGGGGGAGGGAGGGAGAGGAAGAGGGAGGAAATGGAAGAGGGAGGGGGATGAAATGAGAGAACAAGAGAGAGGGAGAGTGTATTCTCTCTCTTATTTATTTAATTTTTGTATAATTTCTATATAATGAGAGAGGGAGAAGAAATGAGGGAGAGGGAGAGGGAGAAAGAGAGTGAAATTAAAGAGAGGGAGAGGGAGGAAATGGGAGAGGGAGGGGGAGGAAATGAGAGAGAGAAAGAGAGGAAGAGAGAGAGGGAATGAAAGAGGGAGAGTGTATTCTCTCTCTTTTTTATTTATTTTTTGTATAATTTGTATGTAATGAGAGAGGAGGAAGAAATGAGGGAGAGGGAGAGGGAGAAAGAGAGGGAAATTAAAGAGAGGGAGAGGAAATGAGAGAGGGAGGGGGAGGAAGAGAGAGAAAATGAGAGAGGGAGAGGGAGAGGGAGAGGGAGAGGGAGAGGGGGGAGAGACAAAAACATAATAGGGAAATGAGAGAGGGAGAGGGAGGGAGAACAAATGAGAGAAGGAGAGGAAGAGAGAAAAAGGAAATGAGAGAGGGAGAGGAGAGAGAAAAAAAGAGAGAATGAGAGGAGAGAGAAAAAGAGATAAGATGTTAAACATAATAGGCAAATAGAGCAAGAGAGGGTGTGGGTGAGAGTGAGGACCAGGGAGGGAGAGGAAATGAGAGAGGGAGAGGAGAGAGAAAAAGAAATGAGAGAGAGAGAGAGGAGAGAGAAAAAGAGAGAAAGATCATTAAACCTAATGGAAAAATAGAGAAAGAGAGTCAGCGTGAGGGAGGGAGAGAAATAAAGAAAGGGAAATGAGACAGGGAGAGGAGAGAGAAAAAGAGAGGGTCAGGGTGAGGAAGGGACAGGAAATGAGAGAGAGAGAGAGAAAGAAAGAAAGGTAAATGAGAGAGGGAGAGGAGAGAGAAAAAATGAGTGAGAGAGGAGAGAGAAAAAGAGAAAAATCATTAAACCTAATAGGGAAAGAGAGATAGAAAGAGAGAGTGAGGGCGAGGGAGGGAGAGGAAGAGAGAAAATGAAATGAGAGAGGGAGAGGGAGAGAGAAAACAAAATGAGAGAGGGAGAGGAGAGAGAGAAAAATGAGAGAGAGGAGAGAGAAAAAGAGAAATATCATTAAACCTAATAGGGAAAGAGAGAGAGGGTGAGGGCGAGGGAGGGAGAGGAAATAAGAGAGGGAGAGGTAGAGAGAAAAAAAATGAGAGAGGGAGAGGAGAGAGAAAAAATGAGAGAGAGAGGAGAGAGAAAAAGAGAGAAAAACCATTAAACCTAATAGGGAAAGAGAGAAAGAGAGGGTGAGGGCAAAGGAGGGAGAGGAAATGAGAGAGGAAGAGGAGAGAGAAAAAGGAATGAGAGAGAGGAGAGAGAAAAAGAAATGAGAGAGGGCAAGGGAGGGAGAGGAATGAGAGAGAGAGGAGAGAGAAAAAGAGAGAGAGAGGGAGGGGGAGAGGAGAGAGAAAAGGAAATGAGAGAGAGAGGAGAGAGAAAAAGAGAAATATCATTAAACCTAATAGGAAAAGAGAGAGAGGGTGAGGGCGAGGGAGGGAGAGGAAATGACAGAGGGAGAGGTAGAGAGAAAACAAAATGAGAGAGGGAGAGGAGAGAGAAAGAATGAGAGAGAGGAGAGAGAAAAAGAGAGAAAAACCATTAAACCTAATAGGGAAAGAGAGAAAGAGAGGGTGAGGGCGAGGGAGGGAGAGGAGAGAGAAAAAGGAAATGAGAGAGGGAGAGGAGAGAGAAAAAGGAATGAGAGAGAGAGAGGATAGAGAAAAGGAAATGAGAGAGAGAGGAGAGAGAAAAAGAGACATATCATTAAACTTAATAGGGAAAGAGAGAAAGAGAGAGTGAGGGCGAGGGAGGGAGAGGAAATGAGAGAGGGAGAGGAAGAGAGAAAACGAAATATTATGTGGTAGGTACTGAGTACTAGGTACTAAATACTAGTGTTCTATGATACTATATGCTAGGTCATAGAAAAAGAGAGAGATGGAAGGAGAGGATAACAATCTAAGAAAAGAAAAGAATGATAACAAAAACAAATTATTTGTTGTAACGTAGACAAAATGGAAAACGAAGAAGGTCCTGTTGCTCAAGATCGCGAGGCATATCTTAATCAGCGTGTCCCATGTCCTTGCTCTCAATGCAAGCTAGTAATTAGACGAAAACGCTGATTGTCTATAGAAGACGTACGACGATTTGGTGAGTTTCAATCTGAGATCATTGATTAGGCGATTGTGGTTTTTCAGCAAATGGTAATTTGAAGTCAATATCAATCATGCATTGTACTCGCAAGCTAATTGAATACCATATACAATAAGATTGGGTCTTGCTGGTAAATTTTCTATCCAAGGAGGTGATGTCTTGTCCTAAGGGGGAGTGCACCCTTTGCGGCAAATTAGAAGAGTACGTGGGTGTGCAATGGATGGAGTGCAGGAGCCAATCCACCACTCGTAAGGCCAATCTATACCATCAATGCCAGAGGAGACAGGCAACCTTCCAGACCTACCTACAAACTTGGAGCCTGAGATGGAGGCAATGATCGATGCATTGATTCCCATGGATGTCGAGACTTCTGATCTGCTTAGAGAGGAAGCATCCATACCATTATATGATGGGTGCCGAGTATCTCGGCTGAAGACACTGCTTGCACTCTTAAGTGTGCAAGCAAAATACGGGTGGAGCGATACGAGTGTGACCGAGTTGTTCAGGTACCTTGTACATATGCTTCATTAATTTTTTTTTCCGACACTATTATTACAAACATTTGTGCTTTTTCAAGGTGTTTTATGATTTTTTCAGGTTATTGAAATATCATATATTACCACCTGCAAATACCATGCCTATGTCTCGTGATGATGCACGACATGTTTTACGGAAGCTTGGCATGGACTACAATAACATCCATGCATGTATCAACGATTACATACTGTTTTGAGGAGAATACGAGACTATGGAGACATGTCCAAAGTGTGGTGCTCACAAGTATCGACAATACTTGCAAGGAAAAACCATCTCTCAAAAAGTTCTCAGACACTTTTCGCTTATCCCACGCATAAACCACATGTTTCGTACGTCCAGGCATGGTGAGCTTGACAACATGGCATGTGCAGAATAGGTCCATGGATGGAGTTCAACGAATATCAGCGGATTCGCGCACATGGAGTCACATTAACTCTACCTTCCTCGAGAGCCAATGAATCTTCGGCTCAATCTTGCAATGGATGGCGTGAACCCATTCGGTATGCGCTCAACTTCTTACAGTGTGTGGCCTATAGTCCTTGTCACCTACAATATCCCTCCATGGCTTTCTACGAAGAAAGGACATCTCATCCTTAGCTTGCTCATCCCCGGTCGCTACAAATTAAAAAATATGGACGTGTATATTCGTCCATTAGTCGATGAGCTTAAGATTTTGTGGGAGGAGGGGGTCACCGTGCAAGATATGAGCATGCGCAATGGTCGGTGGTCAGCCAATATTCGAGCCATTCTCATGTAGACGATGCATGACTTTCCGAGATTGGGAGAGTGCTCAGGTGAGCAGGCTCCCGTTCTCACTGGTAATATCTATATTTTATCTCGTTCAAGCAAGTATTCACTAGGTCGTGGTGTTGGGACAGGTCTAGTTACCTCAGGTTATCATGCATGTCCATTGTGCGGGCCACAGTTAGACTCCCGAAGGTCACGAACCATGAAGAAGATGGTATATCAAGGACACGCTGCTTTCTTGCTGGAGGATCATGAACTTAGGGAAGGTTTCCTCGGACGACCTCCAACATGTATGAACGTCGCAAGTTGGTACAAGCTAAAAATGGTCCACGCGGAATCACATCCAAATGGAATGCGGCGATTCTCAGTTTTCTACGAGTTGCTATATTGGACCCACTTACAAGTCAACCACTTGTTGGATCCCATGCATATTTTCAAGAATGTGGGCAGCTTGTTATGGGACCACATCATAGGAAAGAGAGACACTATAGGGGCACGAATGGATTTGAAGGAGGTAGGTAAGATGGAGGTGCTTTGGCCACAGTCGAGTGCTGATGGTCATGTGCAGCTTCCTCGTGCTCCTTGGGTTTTATCCACTAAAGAAGAGCGCGTTGTGAAGCAAGTAATCAAGTCTATCCGCACTCCGACGGATATGATGCGTTCTCTCAAGTCCACATTTTCTAA